>NC_036853.1:12332390-12334274 GCF_002910315.2 Salvelinus sp. IW2-2015
TACAACAGTACTGAATGAACACTTATTTTAACTTAATATAATACATTAATAAAATCAACCAGGAACACATCGACAACAGCCACCCTTGAAGCAGCGTTACCCATGCAGAGCAAGGGGAACAACTACTCTCAGAGCGAGTGACGTTTGAAACGCTATTAGTGCGCACCCCGCTAACTAGCTAGCCATTTCACATCGGTTACACCAGCCTAATCTCGGGAGTTGATAGGCTTGAAGTCATAAACATGCTTGAAGCATTGCGAAGAGCTGCTGGCAAAACGCACGAAAGTGCTGTTTGAATGAATGCTTACGAGCCTGCTGGTGCCTACCATCGCTCAGTCAGACTGCTCTATCAAATCATAGACTTAATTATAACATAATAACACACAGAAATACGAGCCGTAGGTCATTAATATGGTCGAATCCGGAAACTACCATCTCGAAAACAAAACATTTATTCTTTCAGTGAAATACGGAACCGTTCCGTATTTTATCTAACAGGTGGCATCCATAAGTCTAAATATTCCTGTTACATTACACAACCTTCAATGTTATGTCATAATTACGTAAAATTCTGGCAAATGAGTTCGCAACGAGCCAGGCAGCCCAAACTGTTGCATATACCCTGACTCTGCATGCAATGAACGCAAGAGAAGTGACACAATTTCACCTGGTTAATATTGCCTGCTAACCTGGATTTCTTTGAGCTAAATATGCAGGTTTAAAAATATATACTTCTGTGTATTGATTTTAATAAAGGAATTGATGTTAATGGTTAGGTACAGTCGTGCAACGATTGTGCTTTTTTCGCAAATGCGCTTTTATTAAATCATCCCCCGTTTGGCGAAGTTGGCTGTCTTTGTTAGGAAGAAATAGTCTTCAAACAGTTCGCAACGAGCCAGGCGGCCCAAACTGCTGCATATACCCTGGCTCTGTTGCAAGAGAAGTGACAATTTTCCTAGTTAAAATAAATTAATTTTAGTAGGCAATATTAACTAAATATGCAGGTTTTAAAATATATACTTGTGTATTGATTTTAAGWAAGGCATTGATGTTTATGGTTAGGTACACGTTGGCGCAACGATAGTCCTGTTTTGCGAATGCGCAATCGATTATATGCAACGCAGGACACGCTAGATAAACTAGTAATATCATCAACCATGTGTAGTTAACTAGTGATTGATTGATTGTTTTTTATAAGATAAGTTTAATGCTAGCTAGCAACTTACCTTGGCTTCTTACTGCATTCGCATAACAGGCAGGCTCCTCGTGGAGTGCAATGTAAAGCAGGTGGTTAGAGCGTTGGACTAGTTAACTAAGGTTGCAAGATTGAATCCCCGAGCTGACAAGGTAAAAATCTGTCGTTCTGCCCCTGAACAAGGCAGTTAACCCAACGTTCCAAGGCCCATCAATGAAATATCAATGTGGTCCTTACCTGACTGCCTAGAAAATTAAAGTGTAAAAAAAAATATATTATATATATATATATATATATATATATATAATTATATAATCTATAATAATATCTAAATAAAATTGGCCAAATTCGGTGCCAAAATATACCGATTTCCGATTGTTATGAAAAAACTTGAAAATCGTCCCTAAATTAAATGCGGCACTCGATTAATCGGTCGAACCTCGATACCTAACCGATAAACATCAATCCTTTCTTAAAATCAATACACAAGTATATATTTTTAAGACCTGCATATTAGTTAATTATTGCCTGCCTACCACATGAATCTTGTGTCACTCTCTTGCACAAGAGTCGGGTATTGCAGCAGTTTGGGCCTGCCATGGCTCGTGCGAACATGGTGAAGACCATTATTCCTAAAAACTTAATTAATTTGCTAGAATTGTACACTAATTATGACATAACATTGAAGT
>NC_036853.1:12334299-12343641 GCF_002910315.2 Salvelinus sp. IW2-2015
ATCATATACTTGACTAAAAAATACAGGTTGACAGGAATCGAAGACAAATTAGTTCTTACTGCCAACCGCTGATTTACATTTTTAAATATCCTTACTTTTCAATACAGTTCGCCAAGTGAAAGCTATACGAAACAAAAATGCGATATATGCGTTTTAAAATATTTCGCGCAGAAACACGTTTTATCATATTAAATATATTGCTTACTTTGAGCTGTTCTTCATCATCAATTCTTTGGGCAATGTATCCTTTCTATGTTATAAAAGTCTTTGGTCGAATAGATGTCCTCTGTCCTTCGAATGTCCACCACCAAAGACCGACACCCCCGAAACGTTCCAAAGCTAAAAAGTGCACAACAAGACAATTACTGCAAAATCCGCACTAAACGGATATAAATTGCTATAAAAGGTTTCAAATAACTACATTAATGATGTTTTTAACACTATAACGACTGAAGAACATGACGGAGAAATATCACTCTCTAAAAAAGATTTTGGAACGGGCCAAGTCCGATGGCCTTCAACGCTTAGGGACGACGAAGAAAGGCGCGTCCTCTATACATTTTCGTCTTTTTATAATGCTGGATTCCCACTCGATTCATTGAAAACGTGATGACGTACAGAACCCAGAGGAAGACGAGGCAGTGTCGGTTTCTTCTAGCATTCACTGTCAGACTTAAAACAGACCCCAGACAGAGGTAAAATTCTGAAAATTGAACCTGTCATGAAAAGTCTGCTGTAAGAAATTGTTCTGTACCAGCAGAGACAAAATCCAAACTTCGTATAGCAACTAGAAGGTGTTTCTATCCAATAAATCAGACAATATATGCATATTGTACGATCAAGAATTTAGACGAGGTCAGTTTAATTTGGAGACCCAAATATGCAATGCGGAAGCAGCACCCCTATAGTTTGCAGAAGTTAACAACTGGAAGTGATAAATAATCAGATGATCATGTGCAAGAAGAGATACTGGGTGTGCAAAAGAGCAGAAAAGTAAATAAATAAAAGCAGTATGGGGGGTGAGGTAGGTAAATTGGGGTGGGTGTTTACAGATGGACTATGTAACACCCGCTGCACCGTGCGTTTCCGGAGAGTTTGGCTGTCTGGTTAAGTGGTAAGCTGACTAACGGTTAATAGCTAGATTCAAACTTATGTATATATTGCTGTCAGAGAACGAGAGCAATAGGAAAGGCTCCCAACCAATTCAAGTGAGACTCTTTTGGGCACTAATTCACGCCTTGGCTCTGTGTCAAGGTCGGACGAGTGACAAAGTCAGTTATGAACTGATTAAAGGAAAGGCAGATTAAAACCAATTAATGTAGGTTATTGGGGGGAGGAAGATAGATTTAAATGTAGAGAATTGCAAGCGTGTCTTTAGTGAAATGAGCGTGCTTGCGCGTGGGTGTGTTAGCTCACGATTTGATTAAGAGCCGAGTCGAGACACTGAGGATATTAAAGTGGTCTGTGAGGCACTTATTACACTAGCAGTAGCCTTGTAAGATGGACCTGGAGGGCCCAGTGGTCTGACGAACGACAGACAGGAACTATCGGTTATGGCTGACGCGGGCAACTAGCCGACTAGGGCATAGCCGAGATCGAAGTGTGTCGGGTTAGTTCAAATGCTAGACGAGGGCCATCTGCACGTATTAAAACTAAGAGTATGCAAAAAGAATATGCAGAAACACCTAATTGTTGTAGTTTGAAAACTGTAGTACCAGTTGATTTGTCGTGATATGGTAGATGTATGTGTAAAAAGCTATTTTGATAAGATGTAACATCTCGCGAAGTGCCGAGTGATACCCGTGTTTATGGGCTTTTCTATAAGTACAGTTTGTACACTCTAGCGGCATAGACACGAGCTCTATGGGCGGCGTCCGCAGTGTACAGGGAGGGCATTGTGATTGCGGAATAAGAGCAGATAGGCGGTAGTTCATGAAGTTAGTCGCGATTTGTGAGATGCGGGAGATGTTTTTAGGTTGATATGAGCTTACTGGGAGAGAGATGTGTTGGCCAGAAGTTTGCATATACCCCGCAGAGACATCCTCAGAGTACATGGTAAATAAAACTGATGTCGTTCCACATGACCCTTCTAGGATCGGAAGGAGAGCCGATGCTCAGTGTAGTGAGCTGACTAGACTATTGCCACGGGCATACAGTCGGTAAAAAAGCTGGATAATGGGTGGTCCTTACCTGACTGCCTTAGTAAAATAAAGTGTAAAAAAAAAATATTATATATATATATATATATATATATATATATAAATTATATAATATATAATTATCTATAATAAATATTGGCCAAATTCGGTGGCCAAAATATACCGATCTCCGATGTTATGAAAAAACTGAAAATCGTCCTAAATTAAAATCGCGCACTCCGATTAATCGGTCGACCTCGAGTACCTACCGATAACATCAATGCCTTTCTAGAAATCAATAACACAAGTATATATTTTAAGACCTGCATATTAGTTAATATGCGCTGCTAACATGAATTCTTGTGTCACTTCTCTTGCACACAGAGTCCGGTATTGCAGCAGTTTCGGGCCTGCCATGGCCCGTTGCGAACATGGGAAGACCATATTCCTAAAAACTTAATTAATTTGCTAGAATTGTACATAATTATGACATAACATGAAGGTTTGCAATGTAACAGCAATATTAAGACTTTGGATGCACCGTGGATATACGGAGGTTCTGTATTCACTGAAAGAATAAATGTTTTGTTTTCAAATTCATGTTTTGGATTTGCATATTAATGACTAACTGTATTGTGTGTATTATGTGATAATTAAGTCTATGATTTGCATGCAGTCTGACGACGTGGTAGGGCAGCAGCAGGTCTTCAGCGATTCATTCAAAACAGCATTTCGTCGTTTGCAGAGCTCTTCGCTGTGCTTCAAGCATTGACCCGTTCATGATTCAACCTTAACTCGCGTTAGGCTGGTGTAACCGATGTTAAATGGCTAGCTATTTAGCGGGGTGTGCCTAATACGTTTCAAATCGACTTCAAGCCTATCAACTCCCGAGATTAGGCTGGTGTAACCGATGTGAAATGGCTAGCTAGTTAGCGGGGTGTGCGCTAATAGCGTTTCAAATCGGCGACGTCACTTGCTCTGAGACCTTGAAGTAGTTGTTCCCCTTGCTCTGCAAGGGCCGTGGCTTTTGTGGAGCGATGGGTAACGATGCTTCGAGGGTGGCTGTTGTTGATGTGTTCCTGGTTTGAGCCCAGGTAGGGGCGAGGAGAGGGACAGAAGCTATACTGTTACACTGGCAATACTAAAGTGCCTATAAGAACATCCAATAGTCAAAGGTATATGAAAAACAAATGGTATAGAGAGAAATATTCATATAACAACTACAACCCAAAACGTATTAACTGGGAATATTGAATACTCATGTTAAAAGGAACCACCAGCTTTCATACGTTTTCATGTTCTGAGCAAGGAACTTAAACATTAGCTTTTTTACATGGCACATATTGCAGTTTTACTTTCTTCTCCAACACTTTGTTTTTGCATTATTTAAGCCAAATTGAACATGTTTCATTATTTATTTGAGGCTAAATTGATTTTATTGATGTATTATATTAAGTTAAAATAAGTGTTCATTGTTCATTCAGCATTGTAATTGTCATTATTACAAATAAATAAATAAATAAAATTGGCCGATTAATCGGTATCGGCTTTTTTGGGTCTTCCAATAAATGGTATCGGTGTTGAAAAATCATAATTGGTCTACCTCTAATACAGTACCATTCAAAAGTTGAGGGTCACTTAGAAATGTCCTTGTTTTTGAAAGTCAAGCAAACTTTTGGTCCATTAAAATAAAAAATTGATCAGAAATACATTGTAGACATTGTTAACTTCTTATGGCTGGGGGCAGTATTGAGTAGCTTGGATGAATAAGGTAACCAGAGTAAACTGCCTGCTACTCAGTCCCAGAAGCTAAGATATGAATATTATTAATATATTTGGATAGAAAACAGTCTGAAGTTTCTAAAACTGTTTGAATGATGTATGTGAGTATAACAGAACTCATATGGCAGGCAAAAACCTGAGAAGAAATCCAACCAGGAAGTTGGAAATCTGAGGTTTGTAGTTTTTCAACTCATCGCCTATCGAATATACAGTGAGATATTGGTCATATTGCACTTCCGAAGGCTTCCACTAGATGTCAACAGTCTTTAGAACCTTGTTTGATGCTTCTACTGTGAAGGAGGGGGGGAATGAGGGCTCTTTGAGTCAGGGGTCGAGCAGAGTGCCATGAGCTGACCATGCGCGTTCACGTGAGAGAGTTAGCTTGCGTTCCATTGCATTTCTGAAGACAAGGGAATTCTCCGGTTGGAACATTATTGAAGATTTATGATAAAAACATCCTAAAGATTGATTCTATACATCGTTTGACATGTTTCTACTGACTGTTACGGAACTTTTTGACTTTGTCTGCTCGTGAATTTGGATTACTGTGCTAAACGAGAATAAATAGGAGGTGTTTGGACAAATTATGGACGTTATCGAACAAATCAAACATTTATTGTGGAACTGGGATTCCTGGGAGTGCATTTTGATGAAGATCAAAGGTAAGTGAATATTTATATTTATTTATGAAATATACTATTTCTGACTTTATTGACTCCACAACATGGCGGATATCTGTATGGCTTGATTTGTTGTCTGAGCTCTGTACTCAGACTATTGCATGGTGTGCTTTTTTGGTAAAGCTTTTTTTAAATCTGACACAGCGGTTGCATTAAGGAGAAGTGTATCTATAATTCCATGGATAATAGTTGTATCTTTTATCAATGTTTATTATAAGTATTTCTGTAAATTGATGTGGCTCTCCGCAAAATCACCGGATGTCTTGGAACTACTGAACGTAACGCGCCAAAATGTAAACTGAGATTTTTGTATATTAACTTTATCGAACAAAACATACATGTATTGTGTAACATGAAGTCCTATGAGTGTCATCTGATGAAGATCAAAGGTTAGTGATTAATTTGATCTCTATTTCTGCTTTTTGTGACTCCTCTCTTTGGCTGGAAAAATGGCTGTGTTTTTCTGTGACTAGATGCTGACCTAACATAATAGTTTGGTGTGTTTTCGTCGTAAAGCCTTTTTGAAATCGGACACTGTGGTGGGATTAATAAGTTTCTTTAAAATGGTGTAAAATACTTCTATGTTTGAGGAATTTTAATTATGAGATTTCTGTTGTTGTTTTGAATTTGGCGCCCTGCACTTTCACTGAATGGTGTCATATCAATCCCGTTAACGGGATCCCAGCCATGAGAAGTTTTAATGTTGCAAATGACTATTGTAGCTGGAAACAGCAGATTTTTTATGGAATACAGTTGAAGTTGGAAGTTTACATACACTAAGTTGACTGTGCCTTTAAACAGCTTGGAAAATTCCAGAAAATTATCTCATGGCTTTAGAAGCTTCTGATAGGCTAATTGACATCATTTGAGTCATTTGGAGGTGTACCTGTGGATGTATTTCAAGGCCTACCTTCAAACCCAGTGCCTTTTTGCTTGACATCATGGGAAAATCAAAAGAAATCACAGAAAATAATTGTAGACCTCCACAAGTCTGGTTCATCCTTGGGAGCAATTTCCAAACGGCTGAAGGTAACACGTTCATCTGTACAAACAATAGTACACAAGTATAAACACCATGGGACCGCTCAGAAAGGAGACGCGTTCTGTCTCCTAGAGATGAACGTACTTTGGTACGAAAAGTGCAAATCAATCCCAGAACAACAGCAAAAGGACCTTGTGAAGATGCTGGAGGAAACGGGTACAAAATTATCTATATCCATAGTAAAACGAGTCCTATATCAACATAACCTGAAAGGCCGCTCAGCAAGGAAGAAGCCACTGCTCCAAAACCACCATAAAAAAAGCCAGACTACATTTTGCAACTGTACATGGGGACAAAGATCGTATTTTTTGGAGAAATGTCCTCTGGTCTGATGAAACAAAAATAGAACTGTTTAGCCATAATGACCATCGTTATGTTTGGAGGAAAAAGGGGGATGCTTGCAAGCCGAAGAACACCATCCCAACCATGAAGCACGGAGGTGGCAGCTTCATGTTGTGGGGGTGCTTTGCTGCAGGAGGGACTGGTGCACTTCACAAAATAGATGGCATCATGAGGAACAAAAATTATGTGGATATATTGAAGCAACATCTCAAGATATCATTCAGGAAGTTAAAGCTTGGTCGCAAATGGGTCTTCCAAATGGACAATGACCCCAAACATACTTCCAAAGTTGTGGCAAAATGGCTTAAGGACAACAAAGTCAAGGTATTGGAGTGGCCATCACAAAGCCCTGACCTCAACCCCATAGAAAATTTGTGGGCAGAACTGAAAAAGCGTGTGAGCAAGGAGGCCTACAAACCTGACTCAGTTACACCGGCTCTGTCAGGAGGAATGGGCCAAAATTCACCCAACTTATTGTGGGAAGCTTGGCGAAGGTCGAGAGCCGTGCGTACTCTGAAACACAACACAACCCAGCCAAGCCAAACTGCTTCTTGACACAATGCCCACTTAACCCGGAAGCCAGCCGCACCAATGTGTCGGAAGAAACACCGCAGACCTGGCGACCGTGTCAGCGTGCATTGCGCCCCCGCATCAGGAGTTGCAAGTGCGCGACGGGACAAGAACTTGCCTGCCGGCCAAACCCTCCCCTAGCCTGGACAAAGCTGTGCTAATTGTGTGTCTCCCAGTCGCGGGTGGCTGAGACAGAGCCTGGACTCGAACCAGGATCTCTAGTGACACACCTTGATGCAGTGCCTTAGACTACTGCGCCACTCAGGAGGCCCTTAATATTCGATAAAAGGAACAGGAGCTCAAGCAGTAGAAGATTTGATGTGCCGGTACTCAGCTCTGGTGAGCTCCTGCCCAAGTCAAGCACTGCTTCTTATCCCTTGCTGTGTTTACATAGTTGGCAATGGCAGTTACTTTTTAGGTTTGTATAATTGTTATTTATATTTGGATAGCATTTTGATTAACCACATGAAAGGCATGAGCTCTGCTTTGTTTTTTTGCGCAGGCTGTACACACTTCAGTCTCTCATTCACAATTTGGCAAGCACTTGATAATGCCTCAAATTTCCTGGCTGCATTCTTTGCGTGGCCATAATGCCCCCTAAAAAAAATCCATGCCTTTTGTGGCTAGTGGCCGTTGTGCCCTTCGGCTGAATATAATAATTATTATTACCTTCTCCCGGCTGCATGCCAAAGCACCTCTCATTCATATGGCTCTCTGTCACATGATCGGGTCTTTCTCACAGGCTGCAAGTAAAGACAGACATCTGGGACACAACTTTTGTTGTGTTACAACCTAAATTCAAAATGGATTAAATATATATCCCCCACCCATCTGCACACACACACAATACCCCATAATGACAACAAAGTGAAAATCTGTTTAAGAAATGTTCGCTAATTTATTGAAAATTAAATACAGAAATATCTAATTTACATAAGAATTCACACCACTGAGTCAATACATGTTAGAATCACCTTTGGCAGCGATTACAGCTGAGTCTTTCTGGGTCTCCAAGAGCTTTGCACACCTAGATTGTACAATATTTGCACATTATTTTTTTCATCAAGCTCTGTCAAGTTGGTTATTGATTATCGCTAGACAGCCATTTAAGCCTTGCAATAGATTTCCAAGCCAATTTAAGTCAAAACTGTAACTCGGCCACTCAGTAACATTCAATGTCATCTTGGTAAGCAACTCCAGTGTATATTTGGCCTTGTGGTTTAGGTTACTAACCTACTGAAAGGTGAATTTGTCTCCCAGTGTCTGTTGGAAAGCAGACAACCAGGTTTTCCTTTAGGATTTTGCCCATGCTTAGCTCCATTCTGTTTCTTTTTATAAATAAAAAAACTTCCTAGTCCTTGCCGATGACAAGCATACCCATAACATGATGCAGCCACCACACTTGAAAATATTAAGTGGTATTCAGTGATGTTTGCCCCAAACATTAACTTTGTCTTGAATACAAAGTGTTAAGTAAAACTGCAAAGAAATTAACTTAAGTACCTTATTGCAAACAAGATGCATGTTTTTTAATAATTTTATTCTGTACAGGCTTCCTTCTTTGCACTCTGTAATTTATGTTAGTATTGTGGAGTAATTGCAATGTTTTTGATACATCCTCAGTGTTCCCCTATCACAGCCAATAAACTGTATAACTGTTTTAAAGTAACCATTGGCCTAATGGTGAAATCCCTGAGCAGTTTCCTTCCTCTCTGGCAACTGAGTTAGGAAGGACACTTGTATCTTTGTAATGACTGGTGTATCAGTACACCCATTCAAAGTGTAGTTAATAACTTCACCATGCTCAAAGAGATATTCAATGTCTGCTTTTAATTTTTTAACCCCAAATAAAATAAAAAGGTGCCCTTCTTTTCGAGGCATTGGAAAACATCTCTGGTCTTTGTGGTTGTATCTTTGTTTCAATCCACTGCTTGACTGAGGGACCATACAGATAATGTTATGTGTGGGATACAGACATGAGGTAGTCATTCAACAATCATGTTAAACAGAGTGACTACATGCAACTTATGTTACTTGTTAAGCACATTTATGCTCCTGCAATTCTTTAGGCTTGCCATACCAAAGGGTTTCAGCTTAACATTTTTTTAAACGTAATTTCACTGACATTATAGAATTTTTTTGTAGGCCAGTGACACAAAATCTCAATTTAATCCATTTTAAACTCAACACAACAAAATGTGGAAAAAGTCAAGGGGTGTGAATACTTTCTGGGGGAACTCTGGGTGTGTTAATACGAGTCATGAGACTTGTAACATAGTACATTTCTGATTCTGATAAAGAACTGAAAGGAATTACTGGTGGGCAAAAGGTGAGTTGTCAAAATAACTTGCTATAACTATTTACTTTAATAGGGCTAATATCGATGATTTATTTATGACGAACACTACACCTTAAAACTAATCAAAGGTGTTCACTACAAAGAGCGCATGCCGTATATAGTCTTGTCCCACCACCCTACCTGCTACCAAGGTGGCTGGCTAGTTAGTTTGTTAGCGGGCTTCACTTGTTTACGACTGACCTCACCCATGAAGAACAACTCAACAGTGAATGCTCCCTGCGCAAGTTGAAATACCAATACACGACTTACCTGGCTGTAGTGGTATTTCTTTTTAGTCTACACCGTTAGAAATGTATCCAAAGTATCTTTGATTTGATTCCATATGATTTTACCGCTCTACCTGTTACGTGTACTAGCTAGTGAGCGCGATAATCCATGCAAACTGGCTCCACCAAGTACCTGGCTGCTGCGACTGGCTGAGTAACACGT
>NC_036853.1:12343741-12352197 GCF_002910315.2 Salvelinus sp. IW2-2015
CCTTAGACCTCCTCTCTCTTTCCGCCCCCTCTCTCTCCCATCTTCTTCTCTCCTCTTTCTTCCTCTCCCCCGCTCTCTCTTTCTCCCCTCCTCTCACTCTCTCCCCCCTCTCTCTTCTTCTGCCCCCCCTCTTCTTTCCCCCTATCTTTTTCTCAAAGAAAGGGGAATATTATGGCTGCGTTCCTCATGGCACCATATTCTCTATTTAGTGTACTACTTTTTGACCAGAACCCATATAGCCAATGGGAAAATTTCAATTGCATTACTCCTTCACTTCCTCTCTCTTTGTCTCCTACTCAAAACCCATTGGATAGGAAAATCCAGAGGTCTCTACCTCTGACCTTCTCCTCAATGGGGTTTGAGAAGGAGACGAGGAGAGAGGATGTGAGGAGTATGCAACTGAGATCTTCCCTATGTATAAGCCTAATGCTAGTATGCCTTCTCTACTCTCTTTACACCCTCCTCTACCCTGTTCTCCCTTTACTTGCTCTCTTACTGCTCTCTTACCCCTCCTCTACCCTGTTTCTACCCTTTACTACTCTCTTCTAACCTCTACTACTCTCTTACCACTCTCCTCCTCTACCCTTTTCTACCCTTTACTGTCTCTCTTTCTAGCTACTCTTACTACCCTACCTCTACCCCTGTTCTACCCTTTACTGCTTCTCTTCTACTCTCTTACACCCTCCTCTACCCTGTTCTACCCTTTTACTACTCTCTTTCTAACTCGTCTACTACTCTCTTACACCCTCCTCTACCGTATGTTCTCTACCCTTTACTGCTCTCTTCTACTCTCTTACACCTCTCTACCCTGTTCTACCTTCTTACTCTCTCGTTCTACTCTTCCTACACCCTCCTCTACCTGTTTCTACCTTTACTGCTCTCTGCTCTACCTCTCTACTAGCTCTCTTACTACCCTCCCTCTTACCCTCTTGCTACCCTTTACTTACCCCCCTCTACCCTACTACTCTCTTACACCTCCTCTACCCTGTTCTACCCTTTACTCTCTTCTACCCTACTACTCTCTTACATCACTCCTCTACCCTGTTCTACCCTGTTACTACTCTCTTTCTACCTCTACTTACTCTCTCTACACCCTCCTCTACCCTTTACTACTCTCTTCTACACCTTCACTACTCTCTCTCTTACACCCTCCTCTACCCTGTTCTACCTTTACTACTCCTCCTCTACCTTCTACTCTCTTACACCCTCCCTACCCTGTTCTACCCTTCTACTCTCTTCACCTACTACTCTTCTAACCTCCTCACCTGTCTCCTTTTATCTCTTCACCTCTCTTACTCTCTTACACCCTCCTCTACCCTGTTCTACCCTTTACTACTCTCTTCTAACCTCTTACACCCTCCTCTACCCTGTTCTTATGCTCTCTTACACCCCTCCTCTACCCTGTTCTACTCTTACTACTTCTCCTTCTAACCTATCTACTCTCTTACACCCTCCTCTACCCTGTTCTACTCTCTTACACCCTCCTCTACCCTGTTCTTACCCTTTACACGCTCTGCTAACCTTCTGTTATACTCTCTTACAACCTCCTCTACCTTTCTAACTTTACTCTCCCTTCTACTCTCTTACACCCTCCTCTACACCTTATCTACTCTCTCTTACACCCTCCTCTACCCTGCTCTACTCTCTTCCACACCTCCTCTACCCTGTTCTACCCTTCTTACTCTCTCTTCACACCTCTCTACTCTCTTACAACCCTCCTCTACCTGTTCTACCCTTTACTACCTCTTCTACCCTTTACTACTCTCTTACACCCTCCTCTACCCTGTTCTAACCCTTTACTGGCTCTCTTCTACTCTACTACTCTTTTACCCTCCTCTACCCTGTTCCACTCTCTTACACCTCACTCTACCCTGTTCTACTCTCTTTACACCCCTACCTTTCTAAACCTCTTCTACTCTCTTACACCTTCCTACGTAACTCTCTTAACACCCTCCTGCTACCCTGGTTTCTTAACTCTTCTTACACCCTTTTCTCTACCGTGTTTCTACCCTTTTACTTGCTCTCTCTAACCCTACCTTACTCTCTTACCACCCTCCTCTACCCCTGTTCTACTCTCTTTACACCCTCCTCTACCCTGTTCTACCTTTACTCTCTCTTCTACTCTCTTACACCCTCCTCCTACCCTACTACTCTCTTACACCCCTCCTCTACCCTGTTCTACTCTCTTAACACCCTCCTCTACCCGTGTTCTTAACCCTTTACGTACTCTCTTCTAACCGCTACTACTCTCTTACACCCCTCCTCTACCCTGTTCTACTCTCTTACACCCCTCCTCTACCCTGTTCTAACCCTTTACTACTCTCTTCTAACAACTCTACTACTCTCACACCCTCCTCTTACCGTGTTTTCTGACCCCTTTTACTGCTCTCTTCTACTCCTCTACACCCTCCGTCTACCTTTACTACTCTCTGAACCCTCCTCTACCCTTTCTTAAACTCTAACTTACACCCTCCTCTACCCTGTTACCCTTTACTGCTTTCTTTCTACTCTCTACACCCTCCTCTACCCTTACTACTCTCTTACACCCTCCTCTACCCCTGTATCTACTCTCATTTACACCCTCCGTCTTACCCTCCTCTAACCTTTACTGCTCTCTTGCTAACTCTACGACTCTCTTACACCCTCCTCTACCCCTTTTCTACTCTCTTACACCCTTCTCTACCCTGTTCTACATGCTCTTACACCCTCTCTACCCTGTTCTACCCTTTTCTGCGTTCTCTTCTAAACCTTTACTTACTCTCTTACCCCTCACTCTAACCCTGTTGCTACTCTCTTACACCCTCATCTACTCCTGTTCTACTCTCTTACACCCTCCTCATACCCTCTTCTACTCTCTTACACCCTCCTCTAAACCTCTTCTACTCCTCTTACAACCCCTCTACCCCTGTTTCTACTCTCTTCACCCCCCCCACCCTTTCTACTCTCTTACACCCTCCTCTACCCTGTTCTACTCTCTTAACAACGGGCCTCCATACCCCTGTGGGTCGCCCTTTTACTGCTACTTCTACCCTCTACTGTATCTCTTACTAACCCTACTGCCTCTACCCTGTCACGTCCTTCACCATCGTCTACTCTCTACACCCCTTGTTGCTACTCTCTTGCTACTCTCTTACACGCCTCATCATACGCCTGTTCTACTCTCTTACACCTCTCTGCCCTTCTACCTCTCTCCGTGTCTACCCTCGTCTTACCCTTCTCCTTCTAACTCTTAACCTTCTTTACACCTCTTAGCCAGCCCCATCCCTGCTGTACCCTTTTCTATCTCTTTCTGCTTCTACACCGGATGGCTACCTTACCCACCTACCCTGGTTCTACTCTCTTACACCCCTCTCTCTATTCCCTGTTTACATACTCTCTAACACCCTCCTCTACCCTGTTCTTACCTCTACTCTCTCCTCTACCCTCTCACTACTCCTATTACAACCCGGTCTGTCTACCCTGTTTCTACTTTACTACTCATATCTACTCCGTTACCTCTACCTTGTTCTACCCTACTGTTCTCTTCTACTCTATACTCCACCCTCCTCTACCCTGTCATTACCCTTTATACTACTCTCTTCTAAACTCTACATGTGTCTTCTTCCGCTGACAGCTAGTGAGAAAAGGATATCGACTTTAGCGATGTGTCCACTGCAAAGCCTCGATTAGGATGGTGCCGCAAGGGGGCTGCGATAAAAATGATCTTCAACGGATTCCCTATTCCTCCTCACCCTCCTTATATTATACGGCGATTTAAGAACAGGTGCGAGGCTAAGCATTCTATCTGCAGAAAACAGAAGACATTACAACATACATGGTCCATTTATCAATTAGTGGCTATTTTACTCTGCCAGTCGCATGATTGTACAATGCCTGATTTTGCCAGTTGCATTGTGATTGACAACTTTTCAAGCTTGAACGAACCCACACAATAGTCGAGAGAGCAATAGTGAGAGGGATATATATATATGTATATGTTTTAACCTATTTTAACCTAGCAAGTTTACATCTGCATCATGACCATTTAGTCTATTTGATTTGATTCTCTGTTAAGAGGCTCGAGAACAACAGGACAACTGCTTCCCTCCCCATCCACCTCAGCAAACTTCAGAAACGGGCGCTGCGTGTAGCCTAATCATTTTGGGGAACTTGATTTTGGCTTCCTGATTGCACACGTTCCGCTCTGTCGCCTGTTTGCGCCTACTGATCGCGTTCGTTCCGCTCCATGAAACCGCTGTGCGAGTCTGTAGCAGATTTTAAGTTCAGGTTTCTGTTAATCGAAGGAGGGTTGAGGTGAGGTGCGACTGTGTTGTGATAAATCTATCAGAAAGTTCTTCAATCGGCCCGGTCTCCATCAACATGTCGTCGCTGCCCAAGCAACTACGAGACGAGAGGTGAGTTATGAGGCCAGTGGTGACAGCYGTTGTTGAAAGCAGCATAGGACTATTATGAAATGTGAACTTCTGCATCCAGCWCGGTTGTTAATGTATTTTACCCCTTATTTTACCTGTTAAATTGACTGAGAAGTGAGAAGAGGGGGGATGAATGAGACAATTGGAAACTGGGGAAGATTAGGTGGCCATGGTATGAGGGCCAAATTAGGTATTTAGCCAGTAACTAGGCAATAGAATAGTAACAGCGAAGCTGTTTCCCCTTTTATCTGTGGTAGTAGCCTATTCTTCTATAGTGTATGCTGCGCGTTTCCAATCTTTCTAGAATAGTCATCTGTCACGATTGTGAATTTGAAACTAAATTCCACAATAGTCAACAGAGTGGCTCGTTTTGCAACATTCCCCCTACATAAATGCGTGTGTGTACGCTATGACGCGTGTTTCCTCGCATCACAGGTGCTGTGTGTGTGTGTGTGAGTGAGAGTTCTCGGTGCCATGAAGCCCTGCAATTGAACCTACATCAGCCTGCGGTTGGACGGCTCTAACCTGTCTGATATGTTGCTGAACTTATATAACCCCCAGGGTTCTGTCCCAGCCCAGGGTTGAATATATTAGTGACGTCATACAGCACGCCTTGAAGCTGCACGTCACCCCAGCATTTGTTTACTTCTTAGTTCTCCTCTCCTCCTCCCTTCCTTCTCTCGCTCAGTGATTTTGACCAGCTTCCACACAACATTCCCATCAGTGCCACCATCGCAGACATTGAGGAGAAAAAGGGTTTCATCCACTATTATGTAAGTATGTCTCTGTATGCGTGGTTAACAGTACACTGACCACACAACGCACTGGTGAGAATGGTGAGAACGTTTTAAACGCTAAAAATGGTGTGAAAAGCATCTCAAAAGCTCATGTAAGAATTCTCTCTCCCATCTTCCTCCCTCCCACTCTCCTCCTTTGCCCCTCCCTCTCTCCCTGCTCTCCTCATATCTCTCTTTCCATCTCTCTCTCTCCCCCTCCCGCCTCCCCTCCTCCTCCCCCCTCCCTCTCTCCCTGCTCTCCTCCCATCTCTCTCTCCCCCTCCCGCCTCCCCTCCCACCTCCCCTCCCCCTCCCTCTCTCCCGGCAGCGTTTTGTGATGGAGGTAAGGACCAGAGGTGGTAGTAAGTACCTGGTCTACCGGAGGTACAGCCAGTTCTTTCAACCTGCACAGTGAGCTGGAGCTGAAGTATTCACCTGGTGACCAGGACATACCTGGACCTAACACCTGCAGACTGCCCACCCTGCCTGGTGAGAGGGCTGGGGGCTGGAGGTGGGGTGCTCAGTGAGAGGGGGCTGGGGGCTGGAGGGTGGGGTGCTCAGTGAGAGGGCTAGGACTCCTATTCCCTCTCTGTGTTAACACCATACCAGATAGACCAGGACTCCTATTCTTCTCTGTATTTAACACCATACCAGATAGACCAGGACTCCTATTCCCTCTCTGTGTTAACACCAAAGCAGATAGACCAGGACTCCTATTCCCTCTCCGTGTTAACACCATACCAGATAGACCAGGACTCCATTCCCTCTCTGTATTAACACCATACCAGATAGACCAGGACTCCTATTCCTCTCTGTATTAACACCATACCAGATAGACCAGGACTCCTATTCCCTCTCTGTGTTAACACCATACCAGATAGACCAGGACTCCTATTCCCTCTCTGTATTAACACCATACCAGATAGACCAGGACTCCTATTCCTCTCTGTGTTAACACCATAGAGCGTCTGCTAAATGACTTAAATGTAAATGTAAATACCAGATAGACCAGGACTCCTATTCCCTCTCTGTGTTAACACCATACCAGATAGACCAGGACCTCCTATTCCCTCTCTGTGACACCATACAGATAGACCAGGACTCCTATTCTTCTGTATTAACACCATTACAGATAGACCAGGACTCCTATTCCCTCTCTTGTTTAACACCATATCAGATAGACCAGGACTCCTATTCCCTCTCTGTATTAACACCATATCAGATAGACCAGGACTCCTATTCCCTCTCTGTGTTAACACCATATCAGATAGACCAGGACTCCTATTCCCTCTCTGTGTAAACACCATATCAGATAGACCAGGAACTCCTATTCCCTCTCTGTGTTAACACCATATCAGATAGACCAGGACTCCTATTACCTCCTCTGTATAACACCATATCAGATAGACCAGACCTCCTATTCCCCTCTGTGTAACACCATATCAGATAGACCAGGACTCCTATTCCCTCTCTGTGTTAACACCATACCAGATAGACCAGGACTCCATTCTTCTGTATTAACACCATACCAGATAGACCAGGACTCCTATTCCCTCTCTGTGTTAACACCATATCAGATAGACCAGGACTCCTATTCCTCTCTTGTATTAACACCATATCCAGATAGACCAGGACTCCTATTCCCTCTCTGTTTAACACCATATCAGATAGACCAGGACTCCTATTCCCTCTCTGTGTTTAACACCATATCAGATAGACCAGGACTCCTATTCCCTCTCTGTTTAACACCATATCAGATAGACCAGGACTCCTATTCCTCTCTGTATTAACACCATATCAGATAGACCAGGACTCCTATTCCCCTCTGTGTTAACACCATATCAGATAGACCAGGACTCCTATTCCCTCTCTGTGTTAACACCATATCAGATAGACAGGACTCCTATTCCCTCTCTGTGTTAACACCATATCAGATAGACCAGGACTCCTATTCCCTCCTGTGTTAACACCAATCCAGATAGACCAGGACTCCTATTCCCTCTCTGTGTTAACACCATATCAAGATAGACCAGGACTCCTATCCCTCTCTGTGTTAAACACCATACAGATAGACCAGGACTCCTATTCCCCTCTCTGTTAACACCATACAGATAGACCAGGACTCCTTATCCCTCTCTGTTTTAACACCATATCAAAATAGACCAGGACTCCTATTCCTCTCTCTGTTTAACACCATATCAGATAGACCAGGACTCCTATATCCCTTTCCTGTTAAAACACGCATACCAGATAGACCAGCACTTCCTACTTCCTCTCTGTATTAACACCATATCAGATAGACCAGGGACTCCTAATCCCCTCTCGTATTAACCACCATACCAGATAGACCAGGACTCCTATTCCCTCTCTGTTTAACACCATATCAGATAGACCAGACTCCTATTCATTCTTATACACATATCAGATAGACCAGGACTCCTATTCCCTTCTTGATTAACACCAATTCAGATAACCAGGACTCCTATCCTCTGTTTAACACCATATCAGATAGACCAGGACTCCTTTCCCTTCTGTGTTAACACCAATTCAGATAGACCAGGACTCCTATTCCCTCTCTGCTGTTAACACCATATCAGATAGACCAGGACTCCTATTCCCTCTCTGTTTAACACCATATATCAGATAGACCAGGACTCCTATTCCCTCTCTGTGTTAACACCATACAGATAGACCAGGACTCCTATTCCCTCTCGTTTAACACCATACCAGATAGACCAGGACTCCTTTCCCTCTCTGTGTTAACACCATACCAGATAGACCAGGACTCCATTCCCTCTCTGTGTAACACCATACAGATAGACCAGGACTCCTATTCCCTCTCTGTGTAACACCATATCAGATAGACCAGGACTCCTATTCCTCTCTGTATTAACACCATATCAGATAGACCAGGACTCCTATTCCCTCTCTGTGTTAACACCATAACCAGATAGACCAGGACTCCTATTCCCTCTCTGTGTTAACACCATATCAGATAGACCAGGACTTCCTATTCCTCTCTGTGTTAACACCATACCAGATAGACCAGGACTCCTATTCCCTCTCTGTATTAACACCATATCAATAGACCAGGACTCCTATTCCCTCTCTGTGTTAACACCATACCAGATAGACCAGGACCCTATTCCCTCTCTGTGTTACACCATACCAGATAGACCAGGACTCCTATTCCCTCTCTGTGTTAACACCAATACCAGATAGACCAGGACTCCTATTCCCTCTCTGTGTTAAACCTCATCTCTCTCTG
>NC_036853.1:12352672-12371301 GCF_002910315.2 Salvelinus sp. IW2-2015
GGGTTAGAGTTTCTCACACAGACCACTGTGGGTTAGAGTGTTTCTGCACACAGACACTGTGCGGTAGAGTGTTTCTTGCACACAGACACTGTGGCCGTTAGCAGTGTTTCTGCACACAAAGACACTGTGGACGCTTTAGAGTGTTTCTGCCACACAGACCACTGTGGGCTTTAGAGTGTTTCTGCCACACCAGACACTGTTGGCGTTAGAGTGTTCTGACACCAGAACACTGTGGGTTTTAGAGTTTCTGCCACACAGACCACTGTGCGGTTAGGAGTGTTTCTGCACACAGACACTGTGGGTTAGGGTGTTTCTGCACACAGACACTGTGGCGTTAAGAGTGTTTCTGCACACAGACATGTGGGTTAAGAGTGTTTCTTGCACACAGACACTGTGGGTTAGAGTGTTTCTGCCACAGCAGACACTGTGGGTTAAGTGTTTCTGCACACAGACACTGTGGGTTGAGAGTTGTTTCTGGCACACAGACACTGTGGTTTAGAGTGTTTCTGCACACAGACACTGTGGGTAGAGTGTTTCTGCACACAGACACTGTGGCCGTTAGAGTGCTTTCTGCACCACAGACACTGTGGGTTAGAGTGTTTCTGCACACAGACACTGTGGGTTAGAGTGTTTCTCGCACACAGACACTGTTGGAAGTTGAGTTGTTTCTGCACACAGACACTTGTGGGTTTAGAGTGTTCTGCACACAGACACTGTTGGTTAGAGTGTTTCTGCAACACAGACCCACTGTGGCGTTAGGAGTGTTTATCTGCACACAGACAAAACTGTGGGTTAGAGTGTTTCTGCACAACAGACCACTGGTGGCGTTAGGTGTTTCTGCCCACACAGACACTGTGGGTATAAGAAGTGTTACTGCACACAGACACTGCTGGTTTAGAGTGTTTCTGCACACAGACACTGTGGGTTAGAAGTGTTTCTTGCACACAGACACTTGTGCCGGTTTAGAGTGTTCTGCACAACAGACCACTGTGGCGTTAGCAGTGTTTCTGCACACAGGACACTGTGCGCGTTAAGAGTGTGTCTGCAACACAGACACTGTTCCACCTTCTTCTCCAACTGAAGCTTCAGGTCTCACAACTCAACAGACAAAACAGAACATTTATATTTGTTAATATATATTATTAGTACAACATAGTGGAATATGTTGTGTCAGAGCCAGTCTGCCTCAAACCAACAAGGTTTCGTCTTGTTTACCGTTACCCATCTGACTGTTGTTAAAAACATGAATTTACCTATTTAATTGTTGCATGAGGATGTCTCTATCTCTCTCTCCCTACTTCCCTCCCTCCCTCCTCTCTCTTCACCCTCCCTCCTCCCTCCCTCTTCCTTCCCTCCCTGCCTCTCTCTCTCCCTGCCCTCTTCTCTCTCCCTCCCTCCCTCCCTCCCTCCCTGCCTCTTCTCCCTCCCTCCCCTCCACTTCCTTTCTCTTCCCTGCCCTACTCCTCCCTCCCTCCCTCCCTCCCTCCCTGCCTCTCTCTCACCCTCCCTCCCTCCCTCCCTCCCTGCCTCTCTCTCACCCTCCCTCCCTCCCTGCCTGCCTCCCTCCCCCCCTCCCTCCCTCCCTCCCTCCCTCCCGTCCCTCCCTCCCTCCCTCCCCTGCCCTCCCTCCTTCTCTCTCTCCAGGCAGTACGATAACGCCTAAACTACCTGGATAAAGCTCGACGTCTAAATGCTGGCGTCCGTGCGTGTTCGTGTTCTGCCTCCGGGAACCACAGGGACCATGTGCGATGACTTCCTGGAATTATTTCCATGACAACATCTGCCTGAGTGAGCTGACAGCCACCAGTCAACGTGCACCTATTAGTAACCGTAGAAAACACTGTCATCCAACAACAACACACTATATCTGTAGTAAACCGTTAGTAACACTTGCTCGCCAACACACTCACAACTGCTTAGTAGGGACTGTTCAAATTACCACAAACACCATCAAACATTGGCCTGCCACTAAACACCACTACCACTTTGTGCAACAAGTTGATCCAGCCCCTCGCCCCAACTGGTGTTAGTTAAGGAGCTCCATCACCACTACAGAGCCATTATAGAGACTCTCTCCACACCACTACAGAGCCATTATTAGAAGACTCTCTCCATACCACTACAAGAGCCATTATAGAGACTCCATCACCACTTACAGAGCCATATAGGAGAACTCTCTCCAGTCACACATACAGAGCCATTTATAGAGACTCCAATTCACCACTACCAGAGCCATTATAGAGAACCATCCAATCACCACTACAGAGCCATTATAGGAAACTCCATCCACCACTACAGAGCCATTATAGAACTCCATCACCACTACATAGCCATTATAGAGACTCTCTCCAATCACCCATACCAGAAGCCCATTATAAAGAATCTCTCCATCAAACCACTACAGGAGCCATTATAAGAGACTCTCTCCATCACCACTACAGAGCCATTATAGCAGGACTCTTCCAATCACCACTACAGAGGCCATTTATAGAGACTCATCTCCATCACCATTACAGAGCCATTATAGAGACTCTAACTCCATCACCACTACAAGCAGCCATTATAGAGACTCCATCACCACTACAGAGCCATTATAGAGACTTCTCTTCCATCATTTACCATTCTCCTCTTCTCAACAAAAACTTTAGAGTCTGTGTACCTGTGTAACTCTTGAGCGGAAATATGTGCTCTTAAAATGTTGGTCATACATTTGGCAGAAGGTTTGGGAATCGCTTCCTTTCAGGTTAGGTTGTAGAATTTAACGGTTCTTTTCTGGATTTTCACAAATTGCGTGGATATCGGCCTAATTTCTGCTTCTGGCGTCATTTATTTGGTGTTTTACGTTGTACAGCGGAGGATCATTTTGCAGAATTCCTTCTCTCTCAGCTGTTCACAGTTTGTGAAAGTACCTGTGGCGTGTTTGTGATTTGCTTTAGGGCAAACGGTGTCTAAATTGGCAATGTTGTTATTGATGGTCAGCGACTGCGACCCTTTTTTGGAAACACCATTATTTTTTCTGTTACTGAGATTTAACTGTCCCCAGGGCCCAGGTCTGACAGGGCCCAGGTCTAGCGCAGAATCTATTACAGAAGATCTAGGTGCTGCTGATTAGGGGCCCCCTTGGTGGTACAAGAAGCACCAGATCATCAGCAAACAGTAGACATTTGACCTTCAATTCTAGTAGGGTGAGGCCGGGTGCTACAGACTGTTCTAGTAAGGGTTGCAGGCACGCGGTGCTGCAGACTTCCTAGTTAGGGAGGCCGTGCTCAGACGTTCTAGCTGCCAACTCGCCAGTTTCGTTGATATATATGTTAAGAGAGGCTGTCTGTCTCTGCCTCCCCCTATCTAAAAATGGCCACAGTAAGACGTTTATGAAGTGGCGTTCGGTTCATGACCAGTGCTCTGCATCACACTATGACCCTAATAATAGAAGCATCCAGAAAGCACTGGACCCATAGTCCTCTGGTTAACAGTAGTTACACTGACCCATTAGTATCCTCTGCGTCTACCTGCATTTACTAGCCACAACCACCTAGCAGCTGGGTCGACCTGCATTACTTTAGCACAACCCTCTAGGAGCTGGTCTACCTGCATAACTAGCAACAACCCACCTAGAGCTGGTCTACCTGCCATTACTAGCACACCCTCCTAGAGCTGGTTACCTGCATTACCAGCAACAACCCACCATAGAGGCTGCGTCTACCTGCATTACTAGCACCACCCACCTGTAGGCTGGTCTACCTGCCATTCTTAGCACAACCCACCTAGAGCTGGGTCTACCTGCATTACTAGCACAAAACCCACCTAGAGCTTAGGTCTACCTGCATTACTAGCACAACCCTCCCAGAGCTGGTCTACCTAGCATTACATAGCACAACCCACCTAGAGCTTGTCTTACCTTGCATTACTAGCACAACCCTTCCTAGAGCTGCCGTCTACCCTGCATTACCAGCACAAACCCAACCTAGAAGCTGGTCTACCTGCATTTACTAGCACAAAACCCACCTGTTAGCTGGTCTAACTGCATTTACTAGGCGCACAACCCACCTAGAGCTGCGTTCTTACCTTGCATTACTAGCACAACCCTCCTAGATCTGCGTCTACCTGCATTACCAGGCACAAACCCACCTAGAGCTGGTCTACCTGCATTTACTAGCACAACCCTCCTTAGAGCTGCGTTCTACCTGCATTACTAGCACACCCTCCTAGAAGGCTGGGTCTACCTGAATTACTAGCACAAACCCTCTAGAGTGGTCTTACCTCATTACTGCACCCAAACCCACCTGATCGCTGGTCTACCTTGCATTACTTAGCACACCCTCCTGCTAGCTGCGGCTAACCTGCATTACTAGCACACCCCACCTGTAGATGGTCTACCTTGCATTACTAGCCACAACCCTCCTAGAGCCGTCTACCTGAACTGAAGCAGCCGTTGACGTCCTGGTGCAGTCCCTGGCATGCGGAGACCAGGCTGCTTGCTGGAAGTGGTTGTTGCGAGGGACCAGTAGGAGGCACTCTTTCCTCTGGTCATTAAACAAAAGATCCCAATGCCCCAGGCAGTGATCTGGGGAACACTGCTCTGTTTTTTATGTAGGGTGGCGCGGCCGGCGGGCGCCGCCGGTGCCGGCGGCGGGGCGGCGGCCGCGGGCCCCGGCCGCGGCGCCCGGGGCGGGGGGGCGCGCGCGCCTGCCGGGCCGGGCCGCATGCCGTCCTTTTCGGATGGGACGTTAAAACGCGGTGGTTTCCTGACTCTCTGAGGTCATTAAAGATCCATGGCACTTATCGTAAGCAGTGAGGGTGGTTAACCCGGTGTCCTGGCTAAATTCCCAATCTGAGCCCTCAACCATCACGGTCACCTAAATATCCCCAGTTTACAATTGGCTCATTCCATCCCCCCTCTCCCCTGTAAAAACATTACCCCAGGTCTTGCTGCAAATGATGAACGTTGTTCTCAGCTCAACTTACTTGGTAAAATAACGGCTAAAAATAAATAAAAAATAAAAATTACTCGCACAACCCACCTGTAGCTGTCTACCTAGCATTACTAGCACAACCCACCTAGCAGCTAGTCTACCTGCATTACTAGCAACAACCTCCTAGAGCTTGGTTCTTACCTGCAATTACTACACAACCCACCTTTTAGCTGTTCTACCTGCATTACTAGCACAACCCTCCTAGAGCTGCGTCTACCTAGCATTACTAGCCACAACCCCACCTGTAGCTGGTTCTACCTGCATTTACCCCAGCACAACCCACCTGTAGGTGGTCTACCTACATTACTAGCACAACCCCCTGAGCTGCGGTTCTACCTGCTTACTAGGCACAACCCACCTTAACTTGGCTTACCTTGCATTACTAGCACAACCCAAAACCTAGAGCTGGTCTACCTGCATTGTACTAGCCACCAAACCCTCCTAGAGCTGGTCTACCTGCAATTACTAGCCCACAACCTCCTAGAGCTGGCTACCTGGCATTACTAGCACATACCCTCCTAGAGCTGGTTCTACCTGCCATTTACCTAGCACACCCCACCTGTAACTTGATCTACCTGCACTTACTAGCACCACCCTCCTTAGAGCGGGTTACCTGCATACTAGCCACAACCCCACCTGGTAGCTGCGTCTACCTACATTACTAGCACAACCCTCCAGAAAACTGCGTCTACCTGCATTTACTAGCACAACCCTCCTTAGAGCTGGTCTAACCCTGCATTACCAGCACACCCACCTAGAGCTGGTCTACCATGCATTACTAGCACAATCCCTCCTAGAGCTTGGTCTACCTGCATTACTAGCACCCACCCTCCTAGAGCTGCTCTACCGCCCATTACTGCACAACCCTCTTAGAGCTTCTACTGCATTACTTTTTTAAAAAAAAAAAAAAAAAAAAAACAATCTAAAAAAAAAAAAAAAAAAACCACAAACCACCTTTGTCGCTGGTCTACCTGCATATACTAGCACAGCCCTCCTGTAGCTGGGTCTACCCTGCAATTACTTAGCACACCCCACCTGTAGATGGTCTACCGCACTACTGCCACCAACCCTCCTAGAAGCTGGCTCTACCCTCATTACTCGCACAACCACCTGTAGCTGTTTCTACTTGCATTACTAGCACAACCCACCTAGAAGCTGTCTTACCTGCATTAACTAGCACAACCCTCCGTAGAGCGGTCTACCTGCATTTTACTAGCACAAACCCACCTGTAGCTGGTCTATCTGCATTACTAGCACAACCTGTCCTAGAGCTGGTCTACTGCATTTACTAGCACAAACCCACCTGTAGCTGTACTACCTGCATTTACCAGCAACAACCCACCTGTAGCTCGTCTACCTACATTACTTAGCACAACCCACCTAGATGCTGGTCTACCTTGCATTACTAGCACAACCCACCTGTAGCTGGTCTACCCTGCATTACTAGCACAACCCCACCTAGAGCTTGGTCTACCTTGGCATTACTAGCACAACCCTCCTAGCGCGTCTACCTGCATTACTTAGCACAACCCTCCTAGAGCTGGTTCTACCCTGCATTACTAGCACAACCCTCCTAGAAGTGCGTCTACCTGCATAACTAGCAACACCCACCTGTAGCTTTCTACCTGCATTAACTGAGCACAACCCTCCTAGCAGCGTGTCTACCTGCATTACTAGCACAACCACCTGCTATGCTGGTCTACCCTACATTATAGCACAACCACTCCTAAACTGGTCTACCTGCATTACTAGCCAACCCTCCTCTAGAGCTGGTCTACCTGCATTACCAGCACAACCCTACCTTAGGAGCTGGTCTAACCTGCATACTAGCACAAACCCTCCCTAGAGCTGGTCTAAATCCTGCATTACTAGCACACCTCCTAGAGCTGGTCTACCTGCCATTACTAGCACAACCTCCTAGAGCTGTCTACCTGCATTACTAGCACAAACCCCCTAGAGCTGGTCTACCTGCATTTACTAGCAACAACCCTCCTAAGCTGGTCTACCTGCATTACTCAGCACAACCCACCTGTAAGGCTGGTCTACCTGCATTACTAGCACAACCCTCCTAGAGCTTGTCTACCTGCATTACCAGCACCAACCACCTGTAGCTGGTCTAACTGCATTACTAGCACAACCCACCTGAGCTGGTCTACCTGCAATTACTAGCACAACCCACCTGTAGCTGGTCTACCTGCATTACTAGCAAACCCCCTAGAGCTTGGTCTACCTGCAATTACTAGCACAACCTCCTAGAGTCTGTCTTACCTGCCATTACTAGCACAACCCCCTAGACCTGGTCTACCTGCATTACGCAGCACAACCCCCCCTACCTGCTTAGCGCTGGGTCTACCTGCATTACTAGCCACAACCCTCCTAGAGCTGGTCTACCTGCATTACCAGCACAACCCACCTGTAGCTGGTCTACCTGCATTACTAGCACAACCCACCTGTAGCTGGGTCTACTGCATTACCAGCACCAACCCACCTAGGCTGGTCTTACCTGCATTACTACACACCCTCCTAGAGGCTGCTCTACTCTGCATTACTAGCACAACCCACCTGTAGCTGGTCTACCTGCATTACTAGCAACAACCCTCCTGTAGCTGGTCTACCCTGCATTACTAGCACAACCCACCTGTAGCTTGGTCTACCTGCATTACTAGCACAACCCACCTGAGCTGGTCTACCTGCATACTCAGCACAACACCTCCTAAGCTGGTCTACCTCATTACTAGCACAACCCACCTAGAGCTGGTCTACCTGCATACTAGCACAACCCTCTAGAGCTGGTCTACCTGCATTTACCAGCACAAACCCACCTGTAGCTGGTCTACCTGCATTACTAGCAACAAACCCCTCCTAGAGCTGGTCTACCTGCCATACTAGCACAACCCACCTGTAGCTGGTCTACCTGCATTTACTAGCACAACCCACCTAGTAGCTGGTTCTACCTGCATTACCAGCACAAACCCACCTGTAGCTGGTCTACCTCATTACTAGCACAACCCACCTGAGCTGGTCTACCTGCATTACCAGCACAACCCTCCTGTAGCTGGTCTACCTGCATTACTAGCACAACCCCTCTAGAGCGTGGGTCTACCTGCATTTACTAGCACAACCCACCTGTAGCTGTCTACCTGCATTACAGCACCAACCCCCTGTAGCTGGTCTACCTGCATACTAGACCACCCTCCTAGAGCTGGTCACCTGCATTACTAGCACACAACCCACCTGTAGCTGGTCTACCTGCATTACTAGCACAACCCCCTGAGCTTGGTCTACCTGCTTACTAGCACAACCCCCTGAGCTGTCTACCTGCATACCAGCACACCCACCGTAGCTGTTTCTACCTACATACTAGCACAACCCACTAGAGCTGGTCTACCTGCATTACTAGCACAACCCACCTGTAGCTGGTCTACCTGCATTACTAGCACAACCCTACCTAGAGCTGGTTCTACCTGCATTACTAGCACAACCCTCCTAGAGTCTGGTCTACTGCATTACTAGCACAACCCCCTAGCCTGGTCTACCTGCATTACTCAGCACAACCCTCCTAGAGCTGGTCTACCTGCATTACAGCACAACCCACCTGTAGCTGGTCTACCTGCATTACTAGCACAAACCCTCCTAGAGCTGGTCTACCTGCATTACTCAGCACAACCCACCTGTAGCTGGTCTACCTCATTACTAGCACAACCCTACCTAGAACTGGTCTACCTGCATTACTAGCACAACCCTCCTTAGAGCTGGTCTACCTGCCATTAACTAGCACAACCCTACCTAGAGCTGGTCTACCTGCATTACTAGCACAACCCTCCTAGAGCTGGTCTACCTGCATTACCAGCACAACCCACCTGTAGCTGGTCTACCTGCATTACTAGCACAACCCTCCTAGAGCTGGTCTACCTGCATTACTAGCACACACCCTTCCTAGAGCTGGTCTACCTGCATTACTAGCACAACCCTCCTGAGCTGGTCTACCTGCATTACTAGCACAAACCCTCCTAGAGACTGGTCTACCTGCATTACCAGCACAACCCACCTGTAGCTGGTCTACCTGCATTACTAGCACAACCACTCATAGAGCTGGTCTACCTGCATTACCAGCACAACCCACCTGTAGCTGGTCTACCTGCATTACTAGCACAACCCACCTGTAGCTGGTCTACCTGCAATACCAGCACAACCCACCTGTAGCTGCTCACCTGCATTACTAGCAAACCCCTAGAGCTGGTCTACCTGCATTACAGCACAACCCTCCTGAGCTGGTCTACCTGCATTACTAGCACAACCCACCTGAGCTGGGTCTACCTGCATTACTCACAACCACCTGTAGCTGGTCTACCTGCATTACTAGCACAACCCACCTAGAGCTGGTCTACCGCATTACTAGCACAACCCACCTGTAGCTGTCTACCTGCAATACTAGCACACCCACCTGTAGCTGGTCTACCTGCATTACTAGCACAACCCTCCTAGAGCTGTCTACCTGCCATTACTAGCACAACCCACCTGTTAGCTGGCTCTACCTGCATTACTAGCACAACCCTCCTAGAGCTGGTCTACCTGCATTACCAGCACAACCCACCTGTAGCTGGTCTACCTGCATTACTAGCCAACAACCCTCCTAGAGCGGTCTACCTGCATTACCAGCACAAACCCACCTGTAGCTGCGTCTACCTGCCATTACTAGCACAACCCACCTGTAGCTGGTTACCTGCATTACCAGCACAACCCACCTGTAGCTGGTCTACCTCATTACTAGCACAACCCACCTGTTAGCTTGGTCTACCTGCATTACCAGCACAACCCACCTGTAGCTGGTCTACCTGCATTTACTAGCACCAACCCACCTAGAGCTGGTCTACCTGCATTACTAGCACAACCCACCTGTAGCTGGTCTACCTGCATTACCAGCACAACCCACCTGTAGCTGTCTACCTGCATTACTAGCACAACCCTCCTAGAGCTGGTCTACCTGCATTACTAGCCACAACCCTCTAGAGCTGCGTCTACCTGCATTACTAGCACACACCACCTGTAGCTGGTCTACTTGCATTAAACTAGCACAACCCACCTGAGCTGGTCTACCTGCATTACTAGCACAACCCACCTGTAGCTGGTCTACCTGCATTACCAGCACAACCCACCTGAAGCTGTCTACCTGCATTACTACACAACCCACCTGTAGCTGGTCTACCTGCATTACCAGCCACAACCCACCTGTTAGCTGGTCTACCTGCATTACTAGCACAACCCACCTAGAGCTGGTCTACCTGCATTACTAGCACAACCCACCTGGTAGCTGGTCTACCTGCATTACCAGCACAACCCACCTGTAGCTGTCTACCTGTCATTACTAGCACAACCTCCTAAGCTCGTCTACCTGCATTACTAGCACAACCCTCCTAGAGCTTGCGTCTACCTGCATTACTAGCACAACCCACCTGTAGCGTTCTACTTGCATTAGCAGCACAACCACCTGTAGCTGTCTACCTGCATACTAGCACAAACCCACCTTTAGCTGGTCTACCTGCATTACCCAGCACAACCCACCTGTAGCTGGTCTACCTGCATTACTAGCACAACCCACCCTGTAGCTGGGTCTACCGCATTACCAAGCACAACCCACCTTAGCTGGTCTACCTGCATTACTAGCACAACCCACCTAGAGCTGTCTTCCTCATTAACTAGCAGCAACCACCTTAGCTGGTCTACCCTTAGCACAACCCACCTTTACTGGTCTACCTGCATTACAGCCACCCCCTGTAGCTGGTCTTACCTGCATTACTAGCACAACCCTCCTAGGAGCTGGTCTACCTGCATTACTAGCACAACCCACCTTTAGAGCTTGTCTACCTGCATTACTAGCACAACCCTCCTAGAGCTGGTCTACCTGCATTACTAGCCACAACCCTCTAGAGGGTCTATAAGGAACGGAGTCTATACCTGCGTTAATTCCAGACCAAAAATAGATGTATTCAGGGCTCCCAAGAAAGAGGACAGCTGAACTACAATGGCACACAGATCCATATATTCACGGACCACTCTGCAGGTAAGATGCAGCACTGCATATAAAGGCGTGAAAGCCCACCTTCACAAGGCAGGTTTGGCCTGATTCACCCAGCTACACTGAGAATTACCTTCCAAGGAGCTTGCCACACATTTGACTACCCCCAGTCTGTGTTCACATTCTACCAGGATTATATTTACTCAACGTTAACCTAGCAGACAACGCGGAACCCGAGCCAGTAAAGGCAGCTATAGTTATATACCCTATTCACACACGGTCTGTGACACGGCAGTTAAAAACAGACAGCTCGTCGGCTTTGTTTAGATCTATACGAACCATCAAATATGATTTGTTATTTACACCAGCTTGTTGATATGAGGAACTTTGTTTGGACCATAGGCCCTATTACACGCCCCAACCCGAGCACTCCAGTCTGCCACCTCAGGTCTCTTGGCCCTCCCACTCCTACGGGAGGGCAGCTCAGCCCAGGCCAAGCTCTTCTCTATCCTGGCACCCCAATGGTGGAACCATCTTCCCCCTGAAGCTAGGACAGCAGAGTCCCTGCCCATCTTCCCCCTGAAGCTAGGACAGCAGAGTCTCTGCCCATCTTCCCCCTGAAGCTAGGACAGTAGAGTCCCTGTCCAGCTTCTGAAAACATCTGAAACCCTACCTCTTCTAACAGTATCTTAATAAATAATCCTCCTCCTCACCTCGTGGTCAAGATGAAGAACATTCTTAAAAAGGGAATGGGTTTCAATTGTTACATAAGACCCATATATCTGCTACAGACTCAGAAGAGATTGAGACCAAGTGTACACCAGCTTAAACAACAGATCTATGGGGTCTATAAGGACGGGGTCTATTTGGATGGAGTCTATATGGATGGAGTCTATAAGGACGGGGTCTATAAGGACGGAGTCTATAAGGACGGGGTCTATAAGGACGGGGTCTATAAGGACGGGGTCTATAAGGACGGGGTCCTATAAGGACGGGGTCTATAAGGACGGAGTCTATAGGACGGGGTCTATAAGGACGGGGTCTATAAGGACGGGGTCTATAAGGACAACAGTCTATAAGGACGGGGTCTATAAGGACAGGGTCTATAAGGACGGGGTCTATAAGGACGGGGTCTATAAGGACGGGGTCTATAAGGACGGGGTCTATAAGGACGGGGTCTATAAGGACGGGGTCTATAAGGACGGGGTCTATAAGGACGGGGTCCTATAAGGACGGGGTCTATAAGGACGGAGTCTATAAGGACGGGGTCATAAGGAACGGGGTCTATAAGGACGGGGTCTATAAGGACGGGGTCTATAAGGACGGGTCTATAAGGACGGAGTCTATAAGGACGGAGTCTATAGAGGAGTATAATAAGGACGGGGTCTATAAGGACGGGGTCTATAAGGACGGGGTCTATAAGGACGGGGTCTATAAGGACGGGGTCTATAAGGACGGGGTCTATAAGGACGGGTCTATAAGGACGGGGTCTATAAGGACGGGGTCTATAAGGACGGGGTCTATAAGGACGGAGTCTATAAGGAGCGGAGTCTATAAGGACGGGGTCTATAAGGACGGGGTCTATAAGGACGGGGTCTATAAGGACGGGGTCTATAAGGACGGGGTCTATAAGGACGGGGTCTATAAGGACGGGGTCTATAAGGACGGGGTCTATAGGACGGAGTCTATAGGAGGGTCTATAAGGACGGGGTCTATAGAGGGGTCTATAGGAGGGGTCTATAAGGACGGGGTCTATAAGGACGGGGTCTATAAGGACGGAGTCTATAAGGACGGGGTCTATAAGGGGGGTCTATAAGGACGGGGTCTATAAGGACGGGGTCTATAAGGACGGAGTCTATAAGGACGGGGTCTATAAGGACGGGGTCTATAAGGACGGGGTCTATAAGGACGGGGTCTTAAGGACGGGGTCTATAAGGACGGGGTCTATAAGGACGGGGTCTAAAAGGACGGGTCTATAAGGACGGGGTCTATAAGGACGGGGTCTATAGGACGGGGTCTATAAGGACGGGTCTATAAGGACGGGGTCTATAAGGACGGGGTCTATAAGGACGGGGTCTATAAGGACGGGGTCTATAAGGCGGAGTCTATAAGGACGGGGTCTATAAGGCGGAGTCTATAAGGACGGGGTCTATAAGGACGGGGTCTATAAGGAGGGTCTATAAGGCGGAGTCTATAAGGACGGGTCTATAAGGACGGGGTCTATAAGGACGGGGTCTATAAGGACGGGTCTATAAGGACGGGGTCTATAAGGACGGGGTCTATAAGGACGGGGTCTATAAGGACGGGGTCTAAAGGACGGGGTCTATAAGGACGGGGTCTATAAGGACGGGGTCTATAAGGACGGAGTCTATAAGGACGGGGTCTATAAAGGACGGGGTCTATAAGGACGGGGTCTATAAGGACGGGGTCTATAAGGACGGGTCTATAAGGACGGGTCTATAAAGGACGGAGTCTATAAGGACGGAGTCTATAAGGACGGAGTCTATAAGGACGGGGTCTATAAGGACGGGTCTATAAGGACGGGGTCTATAAGGACGGGGTCTATAAGGACGGGTCTATAAGGACGGGTCTATAAGGACGGGGTCTATAAGGACGGGGTCTTATAAGGACGGGGTCTATAAGGACGGGGTCTATAAGGACGGAGTGCTATAAGACGGAGTCTATAAGAACGGAGTCTATAAGGAACGGGGTCATATAAGGACGGGGTCTATAAGGACGGGGTCTATAGGACGGAGTCTATAAGGACGGGGTCTATAAGGACGGGGTCTATAAGGACGGGGTCTATAAGGACGGGGTCTATAAAGGACGGGGTCTATAAGGACGGGGTCTATAAGGACGGGGTCTATAAGGACGGGGTCTATAAGGACGGGGTCTATAAGGACGGGGTCTATAAGGACGGAGTCTATAAGGACGGGGTCTATAAGGACGGGGTCTATAAGGACGGAGTCTATAAGGACAACATCTATAAGGATGTCAGATGGCTCCACTACTGATGGTCCACTGCTAATCATTAATACATTGTTGACTTCTATACATTTCTTCATACTTTTCTCTGTACGGGAGCAACTGACAAACTCACTAAATATCTGAATAAGATCCCTTTAGCCACAATTATAAGATGAGCACAGAACTAGGTTGAATGTCTCCTTCACCTCTGAAGAAGTTTAGGAAGCTATTAAGGTCCTATTAAGGTCGTCTGGGAAACCACCTGGTCTAGATGGCTACTCAGTAGAGTCTTAGACGAAGTTTAGGCCTGAGATATGCCTGTTCTTATTGAACGGTTGAAAGAGACGTCCCCTACCAGAATGTTGGAAAACTGTCTCCATTAGAGTGCTTTTCGTTTAGACCAATCAGCGTGTTAGTTGCCAACACACGCGCAGACTGGAAGTCCTGATCCCGGACCTCATTAAGCCTGATCAGACTATTTATGTCATGAACCATCTTGGCAAGAATAAAAAGACACTGCACTCATGGTCTCTCTCGATGCCGAAAAGGCTTTTTGACAAATGTTAGCCTGTCAGGATACAGCGTCAATGAAACCCATGTGTTTACCTTTAAATATCCCCTCTACTATCAACATAGAATCATTATCTCCATTCCAATTGGCCGAAACAGGCTTCAAATACTTGGGCATTCTACACCTGCATTGCTTGCTGTTTGGGGTTTTAGGCTGGGTTTCTGTACAGCACTTTGAGATATCAGCTGATGTAAGGAGGGCTTTATAAATACATTTGATTTGATTCGTCACACCAGATCTTAAAGACCTTTTCTCTTTAGACGATGTGCCTTTGATCACAAACATTAAGCAGGACCTGGCTAACTGGTCTGTTCTACTAAACTCTCTGAACTGGTCCAAATGAACAATCCTTTCTCCATTCAATTAATGTGGTCTGGATGAACAATCCTTTCTCCATTCAATTAATGTGGTCTGGATGAACAGTCCTTCCTCCATTCAATTAATGTGGTCTGGAATGAACAATCTTCTCTCCATTCAATTAATTGTGGTCCTGGATGAACAGGTCCTTCCTCCATTCAAATTAATGTGGTCTGGATGAACAAGTCCTTCCTCCATTCAATTAATGTGGTCTGGATGAACAGTCCTTCCTCCATTCAATAGTGAATGTGTCTGGATGAACGTCCTTCCTCCATTCAATTATCTTCCCAGCCACTTATATTTAGAGATACTGGCATTACATTTCTGAAAAGAGGACTGAGTATCTGAAACAATAAAACCATAAATCAATTGACAAACTAATTAAGCCTAAGGGTTTACTGACAGATCTATGCCGTAAATAATTATTTGTATCAATTGGATGGCGATTATTTTGGCAACTCTGTCATGATGGGCTGCAGCAGTAGGCTAACGCAGAAACAACTCTTTATTACTCTGTCATGATGTGCTGCAGCAGTAGGCTAACAGCAGAAACATTCCTCTTTATTACTCGTCATGATGTGCTGCAGCAGTAGCCTAACAGCAGAAACAATCTCTTTATTAACTCTGTCATGATGTGCTGCAGCAGTAGGACTAACAGCAGAAACAATCCTCTTTATTAACTCCTGTCATGATGTGCTGCAGCAGTAGGACAACACAGAAACAATCCTCTTTATTAACTCTGTCATGATGTGCTGCAGCAGTAGGACTAACAGCAGAAACAATCCTCTTTATTAACTCTGTCATGATGTGCTGCAGCAGTAGGACTAACAGCAGAAACAATCCTCTTTATTAACTCTGTCATGATTTGTGCAGCAGTAGGACTAACAGCAGAAACATCGCTAGACGATTCCTCTCTTGCATGATGCACATGAAAGGGGAATTGCAGTCAACAATCTAATGTGTTTAAAAAAAAATGTACCTCAAAAATGGTCTTCTGATGTGATTGAAAGGATCCGCCCCTGCCCTCTAACTGCCTGTAGCTCAGGACTGGAGCAAGGATATGCATATTCTTGATAACATTTGTAAGGAAACACTTTGAAGTTTGTGGAAATGTAAACATAATGTAGGAGTATATAACACATTAGATCTGGTAAAGATAATACAAAGAAAAACATGCGTGTATGTACAAGTTTTAGACACATCAGCCTACTGCTGATTGCTGCAGCAGTAGGCTAACAGCAGAACATCCTTCTACTCTGTCATGATGCTGCACAGTAGGCCTAACAGCAGACAATCCTTTAACTCTGTCATGATGTGCGGCAGCAGTGGACTAACAGCAAGAAACATTCCTCTTTATAACTCTGTCATGATGTGCTCACGCATAGGACAACGCAGAACATTCCTCTTATTACCTCTGTCATGAGTGTTGCAGCAGTAGACTAACAGCAGAAACATTCCTCTTTATTAAATCCTTTATTAACTCTGTCATGATGTGCTGCAGCGGTAGGACTAACATCAGAAACAATCCTTATTATCTGTCAGTTAATGCTGCAGCAGTAGGATCAAGCAGAAACATTCCCTTGTATTAACTCTGTCATGATGTGCTGCAGCAGTAGGCTAAGCAGAAACATCCTTTTATAACTCTGTATGATGTGCTGAGCAGTAGATAACAGCCAATAAAAACTCCTCTTTATTAACTCTGTCATGATGTCGCTGCCAGTAGGACTAACAGCAGAAACAATCCTCTTATTAACTCTGTCATGAGTGCTGCAGCAGTAGGGACTAACAGCAGAAACAATCCTCTTATTAACTCTGTCATGATGTGCTGCAGCAGTAGGACTAACAGCAGAAACAATTCCTCTTAATCTGTCATGATTGTGCTGCAGCAGTAGGCCTAACAGCAAGAACATTCCTCTTATTAACTCTGTCATTGGCTGCAGCAGTAGGCCTAACAGCAGAAACAATTCCTCTCTAACTCTGTCATGATGTGCTGCAGCAGTAGGACTACACAGCAAAACATTCCTCTTTATTAACTCTGTCATGATGTGTGGCAGCAGTAGGACTAACAGCAGAAACATTCCTCTTTATTACCCTGTCATGATGTGTTGCAGCAGTAGGATAACAGAAACATTCCTCTTAATTAAACTCTGTCATGATGTGTTGCAGCAGTAGGACTAACAGCAGAAACATCCTCTTTATTACTCTGTCATGATGTGCTGCAGCAGTAGGACTACAGCAGAAACATCCTCTTTATTACTCTGTCATGATGTTTGCAGCAGTAGACTAACAGCAGAAACAATCTTTTATTAACTCGTCATGATGTGCTGCAGCAGTAGACTACATCAGAAACATTCCTCTTTATTAACTCTGTCATGATGTGCTGCAGCAGTAGGCTAAAGCAGAAACATCCTCTTTAATTAACTCTGTCATGATGTGCCTCAGCAGTAGGACTAACAGCAGAAACAACCTCTTTATCTACTCTTGTCATGATTGTGCTGCAAGCAGTAGCCCTAACACAGAAAACAATCCTCTTTTATAACTCTGTCATGATGTGCTGCCAGGCATAGGACTAACAGCAGAACATTCCTCTTTATTAACTTCTGTCATGATGTGCGTGGGTTTGGCACTGGTTGAGGACCTACTGGTCAGGTGCCAGGACAACATACATTGGGACAGAGTTATAAAGAGGAGAATCGTTTCTGCCTGTATACAAAGTTCCTACTTAACTAGCTGGCGCACTCATGACAGAGTTAGAGAGGATTTGTTTTGGCTGTTTAGGCCTATGTGCACAACATTCAATGGACACGAGTTAATAAGAGAGGAATGTTACATGCTGTTAGAAACAAGGTTCCCTACCTGCATCTACTCTGCCTGCTACTCTGCTGCAGGCAGCACATCATGACGGAGTTTAATAAACAGTGATTTTGTTTCTTGCTGTTGTCTACTGCTGTAATTGCAAGCTCATCATAGCAACAGAGGTTAATAAAGAGAATGTTTTTTTCGCTGCTGTTAGTTGTTCTCTTGGTCTGTTTTTTATTTTTTTTTTTTTCCTAGATCTCTTCAATGCTGCTGATGCAGCACGATCATGGGTGCCTGCAAGACAGAGTTAATAGGCAGGTATGTGTTTCACTGCTGTTAGTCCTATACAGTAACTACGTGCATCTCAAAGTCCCCTACTGTAGCAGAAACAATCTGCTGCACCAGCCGACATCATTGACCTTAGAGTTTCGACGAGTTTTCGGTTAATCTTTGTATTTCATTAAGCCGGATGGTCAATGTCGTCATAGCAGAGTTAATAAAATGGGTGCATTGAATTGTTGATCTGCTGTTAGCCTTTACCTTGTATTTCAGCTGCTGAGAGGGATGTCAGTAGGATTCTTGTCCCCCCCTACCAGTCCTTACTTTCACGTAGAAACTTCGCACCAGAAAGCTTTTATATATCTAATATATGTGCCGAATAGACAAGCACATCAATGACCAGAGGGTTTTTTTAGAGAGGATTCGTTTCTGCTGGTTTCTCCTTCTCGCTGGTTATGCGGCTGGGTTCATTAGGATGGTGCTGCGGCAGGGTAGGCCTAAATGATGCTGCAGCCACATCATGAACAAAGAGTTAATAAGGGGCAGTTCTGCTGTTAGGACAGCAGAACCATCAATCTTACCTTGCTCCTCTTAACTGCAGCAACACTCATTCTGTCGAATTATGATGCAGACTGTTAGATAAAAGAGGATTGTTTCTGACTTATCT
>NC_036853.1:12373011-12379749 GCF_002910315.2 Salvelinus sp. IW2-2015
TCTAACAGCCATGATGAGGTAACAGGAGAGAACCTGCTCTAACAGCCATGATGAGGTAACCTGGAGAGAGTAGGAGGCTGTAAAACAGGATTGATGAGGTAACAGGAGAGAGTAGGAGGCTGTAAAACAGGCTTGATGATGAGTTAACAGGAGAGAGTAGGAGGCTGTAAAACAGGCTTGATGATGAGTTAACAGGAGAGAGTAGGAGGCTGTACAACAGTCTTGATGATGAGTTAACAGGAGAGAGTAGGAGGCTGTACAACAGGCTTGATGATGAGTTAACAGGAGAGAGTAGGAGGCTGTAAAACAGGCTTGATGATGAGTTAACAGGAGAGAGTAGGAGGCTGTAAAACAGTCTTGATGATGAGTTAACAGGAGAGAGTAGGAGGCTGTACAACAGGCTTGATGATGAGTTAACAGGAGAGAGTAGGAGGCTGTACAACAGTCTTGATGATGAGTTAACAGGAGAGAGTAGGAGGCTGTACAACAAGCTTGATGAGGAGGTAACAGGCATTCCTACAGTAACAAGGTGGGGTCTCATCAACCAATAGTATAATAGGATAGTATCACTAACCGATAGTAGAATAGGATAGTCTCACTTGGTGTAAAGTACACCCCCTTGACAGGACACTAGTCTACCGCAGTCGCTAATTCAGTCCATCCTTATTGTGTAAATGCATTGCGTGCAGGAGACTTGCAGTGTAGTGTTGTCTTTTTGTTCAAACAATTCCCTTCTTCCCCAGTTGAATGAAAAACATTTTAAACTGCTATTTCCTAACAGAGTTTGTGTCTCCCCATGCAGGTGAATGAGAAGGATCGACTGTGGGGTGATGATGGTGAAGACTCGACCCTGCCGGAGCTATTCGACCATGGAGCCCCTTCCCTCCACCTGTCTGCCCTGGGCTGGCCCCTTCCCCTGGGCCTCTCCCTGCTGCTGCGCTACCAGTAGTCTGGCCTGGGGCTCCATAGACTACACTTTCAACGGACTTACCTTAAGGTGGAGAGAAAGAGAGAGAGAAGAGAGAGAGAGAAGAGAGAGAGAGAGAGAGAGAGAGAGAGAGGGAGAGAGAGAGAGAGAGAGCAGAGGAGAGAGAGAGAGAGAGAGAGAGAGAGAGCAGAGAGAGAGAGAGAGGAGAGAGAGAGAGAGAGAGAGAGAGAGAGGAGAGAGGAGAGAGAGAGAGAAGGAGAGAGAGAGAGAGAGGAGAGAGAGGAGAGAGAGAGAGAGAGAGAGAGAGTAGAGAGAAGAGAGAGAGAGGCAGAGAGAGAGAGAGAGAGAGAGAGAGAGAGAGAGGAGAGAGAGAGAGAGAGAGAGAGAGAGAGAGAGAGAGAGAGAGAGAGAGAGAGAGAGATGTATGTACAATGCCTTCAGGAAGTATGCATATCCCCTTGACCACATTTTGTGTTACAGCCTGAATTGAAAAAATGTATCTCACCCATCTTGACACAATACCCCATAATGACAAAGTGAACACATCTGGATTTGGTGATATTCTACCATTCTTCCCTGCAGATTTTCTCAAGCTCTGTTTAGTTAGATGGGGAGCGGCGGTGAACAGCAATCTTCAAGTCTTTCCACAGATTTTCAATGGGATTCAAGTCTGGGCTTTGGCTGGGCCACTCAAGGACTTTCACATTCTTGTTCTGAAGCCATTCCAGCGTTGCTTTGGCTGTCTGCTTGGGGTCATTGTCCTGTTGGAATGTAAATCATCGTCCCCCCAGTCTAAGGTTGTTTGCACTCTGAAGCAGGTTCTCATCAAGGAATTGGCTATATTAATTAATTATTAATTATATTATTATTTATTTATTATTATTATTAGCTAATTATTAATATTTGGCTCAATTCATTGTTCCCTCTAATCTTACCAGTCTGCTAGTCCCTGTCGCTGAAAAGCCTCCCTATAGCAGGATGCTGCCACCACCATGCTTCACGGTAGGGATGGTGTTAGATGGGTGATGAGCTGTGCCTGGTTTTATCTCATCAGATCACACAATGTTTTGCCTTATGATCTCAGAGTCTTTCATGTGCCTTTTTCTCAGGAGTGGCTTCCGTCTGGCCACTCTCCCATAAAGCCCAGATTGGTGACGTGCTGTATAGACTGTTATCCTTCTGGCTGGTTCTCCCATCTCAGCCAAGCAACTGTAGAACTCTGTGGTCATTGGGTTCTTGGTCACCTCCCTGACCAAGGTCCTTCTTGCCCGGTTACTCAGTTTGGTTGGACGGCCAGCTCTAGGCAGAGTCTGGGTAGTTACATATTTTTTACATTTCCCAATGATGGAGACCACTGTGTTCTTGTAAACTTTCAACACTCTAAACATGGTAAACCTTTTACCAGATACAGTGGGGAGAACAAGTATTTGATACACTGCCGATTTTGCAGATTTTCCTACTTACAAAGCATGTAGAGGTCTGTAATTTTTATCATAGGTACACTTCAACTGTGAGAGACGGAATCTAAAACAAAAATCCCTTTCGTCTCTCCCTCCTCCCTTCACAAACCACTCATTCTCCTCCTCCGCTTCAGCAAACCACTCACTTCTCCTCCTTCACAAACCACTCATCTGCTCACCTCCTTCACACACTACTCTCCTTCACAAACCTCTCTCTTCACAAACCCTTCAACAATCATCTCTCCCCTTCACAAACCACTCAATCTCTCCACATCCCTTCACAAACCACTCATCTCTCCCCCTCACAACCACACTCATCTCTCTCCTCCCTTCAACAAACCAACTCATCTCTCCCCTTCACAAACCACCATCTCTCTCCTCCCTTCACAAACCACTCATCTTTCTACAAACACTCTCTCCACCTCTTCCAAACCACTCATCTCTCCACCTCCCTTTCACAAACCACTTCTTCCTTCCTCTCTCACTCCTTCACAAACACTCATCTCTCTCCCGCCCTTCACAACCACTCATCTCTCCACCTCCCTTCACAAACCAATCATCTCTCCTCCTCCCTTCACAAACGCACTTCATCTCTCCTCCTCCTTCAACCAATCCCTTCACCCACTCATCTCCTCCTCCTCAACTCACTCTCCCTCCCTCACCAAACCACTCATTCTCCTCCTCCCTTCACAAACCACTGCATCTTCCTCCTTCCTCCCCCTTCACAACCCAGTCTTAATTCCCTTCTATTTTCTATGGATCACTCAGATGCAATGCACCTCTCTGTAGAATGGGCCGACCGGAGTTTAACGGCTCAAGAACATTCAGGACTTTCCTCCGTATTGATTATGTTAATGTGAACATTCTGAAGACCACCTCCTCCAATACCAACTGTCCTGATGGACACAGCAGCACAACACATCAGAACAGAGAATTAAGCTTGCGTCCAAAGGGCACCCTATTCCTATGTATGCACTACTTTTGACTAGGGCCCATAGGACTCTCATTAAAGCAGTACACTATCATAGGGAGTAGGGTGCCATTTGGTACCTTGCCTTAAATCCATCTTCAAGCAACTTACCTTTTTACTTGTATGATGTCATAGTTCACTTTGTCATCAGGCACACTAAATTATGTCATAGTTCACTTTGTCTACCAGCCACAACTAAATTATGTCATAGTTCACTTTGTTACCAGCCACACTAAGATTATGTCATAGTTCACTTTGTTACCAGCAACACTAAGTTATGTCATAGTTCAACTTTGTTACCAGCAACACAAGTTATGTCATAGTTCACTTTGTTACCAGCAACACTAAGTTATGTCATAGTTCACTTGTTACCAGCAACACTAAGTTATGTCATAGTTCACTTTGTTCCAGCAACACTAGTTATGTCATAGTTCACTTTGTTACCAGCCACACTAAATTATGTCATAGTTCACTTGTTACAGCCACACTAAATTAGGTATAGTCACTTTTTACAGCAACACTAAGATTATGTCATAGTTCACTTTGTTACCAGCAACACTAAATTATGCCATAGTTCACTTTGTACCAGCAACACTAAGTTATGTCATAGTTCACTTTGTTACCAGCCACACTAAATTATGTCATAGTTCACTTTGTTACCAGCAACACTAAATTATGTCATAGTTCACTTTGTTACCAGCAACACTAAGTTATGTCATAGTTCACTTGTTACCAGCAACACTAATTATGTCATAGTTCACTTTGTTGCCAGAGACATCTGAGCACAACTACATAGGATGAGAATGGTTCCACCATGCGTGTTAACCTTTTACTGTTTGATACTGTATGGTAATGTTTAATAATGTTTAAGTTCAAACATCTTGTGAAGAACATCGGTTGTCATGACATCATTTACAGGGCGAGAGGAGGAAAGAAGGTTAATGACCAAATGGCACCTATTCCCTATACCATCTCCATAGGGCTCTTAATAGGCTCTAATAGGGCCTTTTGACCAGAACCCATGGGCTCTAATAGGGCTCTAATAGGGCTCCGTGACCAGGACCTATAGGGCTCTAATAGGGCTCTGTGACCAGGACCCATAGGGCTCTAATAGGTCTTTTTGACCAGGACCCATAGGGCTCTAATAGGGTTCTTTGACAGGAACCATAGGGCTCTTTGACCAGAACCATAGGGCTCTAATAGGGTTCTTTGACCAGGAACATAGGGCTCTAATAGGGTTCTTTGACCAAACCCATAGGGCTCTAATAGGGCACTGTGACCAGGACCAGAGGGCTCTAATAGTGCACTATGACCAGGACCAATAGGGCTCTTTGACAGGACCTATAGGGCTCTAATAGGCTCTTTGACCAGGACCATAGGGCTCTAATAGGGCTCTTTGACCAGGGACCCATAGGGCTCTAATAGGCACTGTGACCGGAACCCATAGGGCTCTAATAGGCTCTTTGACCAGACCCATAGGGCTCTTGACCAGGACCCATAGGCTCTAATAGGGCACTGTGACCAGGACCCATAGGTCTCTTTAACCAGGACCATAGGTCTAATAGGGCTCTGTGACCAGGACCATAGGGCTTCTAATGGGCTCTTGACCAGACCCATAGGGCTCTAAAGGCTCTGTACCAGGACCCATAGGGCTCTAATAGGGCTCTAATAGGGCACTGTGACCAGGACCCATAGGGCTCTGTGACCAGGACCCATAGGGCTCTTAATAGGGCACTGTGACCAGGACCCATAGGGCTCTAATAGGGCTCTTGACCAGAACCATAGGCTCTTTGACCAGGACCCATAGGGCTCTAATAGGGCACTGTGACCAGGACCCATAGGTCTCTTTGACCAGGACCCATAGGCTCTAATAGGGCTCTGTGACCAGACCATATGGCTCTAATAGGGCTCTTTGACCAGGACCCATAGGGCTCTAATAGGGCTCTGTGACCAGGACCCATAGGCTCTAATAGGGCTCTAATAGGCACTGTGACCAGACCATAGGGCTCTAATAGGGTCTTTGACCAGGACCATAGGCTCTAATAGGGCTCTGTGACCAGGACCCATAGGGCTCTAATAGGCTCTGTGACCAGACCCATAGGGCTCTAATAGGCGCTTTGACCAGGACCCATAGGCTCTAATAGGGCTCTGGTCTAAATAGTGCACTACATAGAGCATAGGGTGCCATGTGGAACTCTGGTTGGACTTGTACCTGGGACGGATTCCTGATAATGTAGATATTCAAATTCACATGTTTAAGATGTTAAGAGAGAAGTACATTTATTTTAATGTAAATGGACTTCACCACACCCAAAATATAGCTATTATTTTTTGTCATTGTGAGATCCTGGGTGCAAGACAGATGACACGGATCTCACTATGTTCAGCCTACCTTTCTACAGTCGGAGGGCTGCATCTGTTGACATCCAGAGTGTGCACCTCGTCACTACTCCACACAGCGTCGGGTTGGTCTTGGCTTGAGAGAGTTTCCATATATCGTCCTTTCCTTTAAAAACCACACAAGGAGAGTACAAGGCAGCAACTTCGAGGAAATAGAGAGTTATATAGGGACACGTGTTAAAGGCAGTAAACATGTCCCATATCAGCCAACTTTCACAGGGAACTACTCACCACATGGACAAACAGAACAGACACTACATACCAAAAGTATGTGGACACACTGTTGTCGAACATCTCATTCTAAAATCATGGTCTTTAATATGAGAGTTGGTCCCCTCTTTGCTGCTCGTAACAGCCTCCACTCTTCTGGGAAGGCTTTCCACTAGATGTGGAACATTGCTGCTGTAACAGCCTCCACTCTTCTGGAAGGCTTTCCACTAGATGTGGGACATTGCTGCTGTAACAGCCTCCACTCTTCTGGAAGGCTTCCACTAATGTTGGAACATTGCTGCTATAACAGCCTCCACTCTTCTGGGAAGCTTCCACTAGATGTTGGAACATTGCTGCTATAACAGCCTCCACTCTTCTGGGAAGGCTTTCCACTAATGTTGAACATTGCTGCTATAACAGCCTCCACTCTTCTGGGAAGGCTTTCCACTAGATTTGGAACATTGCAGCTATAACAGCCTCCACTCTTCTGGGAAGGCTTCTCCACTAGATGTTGGAACATTGCTGCTATAACAGCCTCCACTCTTCTGGGAAGGCTTTCCACTAGATGTTGGAACATTGCTGCTTTAACAGCCTCCACTCTTCTGGGAAGCTTTCCACTAGATGATGGACATTGCTGCTGTAACAGCCTCCACTCTTCTGGAAGGCTTTCCACTAGATGTTGGAACATTGCTGCTATAACAGCCTCCACTCTTCTGGGAAGGCTTTCCACAGATGTTGTGAACATTGCTGCTGTAACAGCCTCACTCTTC
>NC_036853.1:12379774-12386978 GCF_002910315.2 Salvelinus sp. IW2-2015
GGGAAGGCTTTCCACTAGATGTTGGAACATTGCTGCTATAACAGCCTCCACTCTTCTGGGAAGGCTTTCCACTAGATGTTGGAACATTGCTGCTGTAACAGCCTCCACTCTTCTGGGAAGGCTTTCCACTAGACGTTGGAACATTGCTGCGAGGACTTGCTTCCATTCAGCAACAAGAGCATTAGTGAGGTCGGGCACTGATGTTGGGCGATTAGGCCTGGCTCGCAGGCCTGATCTTAGGCTTGTGTGCGGCTGCACGGCCATGGAAACCCATTTCATGAAGCTCCCGTTGCTTCCAGAGACAGTTTGGAACTCGGTAGTGTTGCAACCGAGGACAGACAATTTTTACGCGCTTCAGCACTCGCCGGTCCCGTTCTGTGACCTTGTGTGGCCTACCACTTAACAGCTGAGCCGTTGTTGCTCCCAGACGTTTCCCCTTCACAATAACAGCACTTACAGTTGACCGGGGCAGTTTTAGAAGGGTGGAAATTTGACAAACTGACTTGTTGGAACGGTGGCATCCTATGATGGTGCCACGTTGAAAGTCACTGAGTTCTTCAGTAAGGCCATTCATTCTACTGCCAATGTTTGTCTATGGAGATTGCATAGCAGTGTGCTCAATGTTATACACCTGTCAGCAACCAGTGTGGCTGAAATAGTCGAATCCACTAATTTGAAGGGGTGTCCACATATTTTTGTATATACAGTGCATTCGGAAAGTATTCAGACCCCTTGACTTTTTCCACATTTTCTTACAGCCTTATTCTAAAATGGATTGAATAAAAAAAAATCCACACATAATAACCCATAATGACAAAGCGAAAACAGGTTTTTAGAAATGTTTGCAAATGTATATATCTCTTTTAAAGAGAAATACCTTATTTAAATAAGTATTCAGACCTTTTGCTATGAGAGTTGAAATTGAGCTCAGGTGCATCCTGTTTCCATTGATCATCCTTGAGATGTTTCTACTACTTGATTGGAGTCCACCTGTGATAAATTCAATTGATTGGACATGATTTGGAAAGGGGTACACCTGTCTATAATGTCCCACAGTTTACAGTGCATGTCAGAGCAAAAACCAAGCCATGAGGTCGAAGGAATTGTCCGTAAAGCTCAGAGACAGGATTGTGTCGAGGCACAGATATGGGAAAGGGTACTAAAACAAGTCTGCAGCATTGAAGGTCCCCAAGAACACAGTGGCCTTCATCATTCTTAAATGGAAGAAGTTTGGAACCACCAAGACTCTTCCTAGAGCCAAACTGAGCAATCGGGAGACAAGGGCCTTGATCCGGGAGGTGACCAAGAACCTGATGGTCACTCTGACAAAGCTCCAGAGTTCCTCACCATCCCACGGTGAAGCATGGTGGTGGCAGCATCATGCTGTGGGGATGTTTTTCAGCGGCAGGGACTGGAAGACTAGTCAGGATCGAGGGAAAGATGAACGGATCATAGTACAGAGAGATCCTTGATGGAAACCTGCTCCAGAATGCTCAGAACCTCCGACAGGACAACGACCCTAAGCACACAGCCAAGACAACGCAGGAGTGGCTTCGGGACAAATCTGAATGTCCTTGAGTGGCCCAACCAGAGCCCGGACTTGATCCCGATTGAACATCTCTGGAGAGACCTGAAAATAGCTGTACAACGATGCTCCCCATCCAACCTGACAGAGCTTTAGAGGATCTGCAGATAAGAATGGGAGAAACACAGGTGTGCCAAGCTTGTAGCGTCATACCCAAGAAGATTTGAGTCTGTAATTGCAGCCAAAGGTGCTTCAACAAAGTACTGGGTAAAGGGTCTGAATACTTAAGTATTTGTTTTTATTATACATTTGCAAAAATGTCTAAAAACATGTTTTTGCTTCGTCATTATGAGGTATTKTGTGTAGATTGATGAGGGAAAAAAACGATTAAATACATTTTAGAATAAGGCTGTAATGTAACAAAATGTGGAAAAAGTCAAGGGGTCTGAATACTTTCAGAAGGCACTGTTTAGTGTACCTTTCACAGGGAACTACTACCCACATGGGACAAACAGAACAGGGTTTCTTTAAAAAGACGGGGGTTACGGATATTATCATGTTATATTGACTGTAGTGATGAGAGACAGGGGTTTGATGAACGGATGATCTGTGACCCAACCTGAACCTTCCTCATAGGTCCTGGGCTCAGGTACAGAGAGGGTTGGAGGAATTTTGGATTCCTGGCTTATTCCCTTCTGATTCCAACAATCTTTCACCCGGGATTTTTGGAAAACCTGGGAATTTTGTGAGAGAAAAAAAACGTTGTTTTTTTTTGCAACCCTAGTCAAGTACAGACTAAAACAGTTAAACCCGTAATGCCCTGTCCTGGAAGCCTCAGTCTCCCATCACTAGTTGACCCCAGCACAATTCTGTTGTCCTGGTCTGTTCTGATTGGTTTGTCATGTGATTAAAAAGGGATCAGTCAGGAGGTGTTCTGATGTTTTTCTGCACCGAGACAGAGATGACTGACTAACCTGCTTCCTGTTCCTCTCTCTCTGGGGGCAATTGGTTCCTGTCTCTCTGATTGGAGGATCTCATGTGTCACTCCCAGTCCCTGCCAATAAAGATGCCAGATAACACTGTAGAGTGGCGTGTACTTCCTCCAGTTCCTCTGTGGGGTGTTGCAGAAAGCTGGATCAATAAGTTAACTGTTAAAAAAAAAAGCTCAGATCTTCTGTGATCCAGATTGAATCTAGGCCATAGACTTAAAATTGTCATGGTATACTTAACTCAACAACTAATATACAAATGTAGTTTTCTTAGTCAACCTGAAAATCAAGAGATGTGTTTTTACTGTTTATCAAAGTTAGAATGGACAACTTAATGTTCCTGCTCTCTGGAACACTGGTTTCTCCTAGGTGGAGTTGGGTTGTCAGCTTCATGATGAAGATGTGTCTTTGTCAAATCAACAAATAAAATGTCATTTGTCACATGCACTTAATCCAACAGGTGTAGTAGACCTCACAGTGAAATGCTGAATACAACAGGTGTAGTAGACCTCACAGTGAAATGCTGAATACAACAGGTGTAGTAGACCTTACAGTGAAATGCTGAATACAACAGGTGTAGTAGACCTCACAGTGAAATGCTGAATACAACAGGTGTAGTAGACCTTGTAGTAAGACCTCACAGTGAAATGACCTGAATACAACAGGTGCGGTAGTATAGACCTTCACAGTGAAATGCTGAATACAACAGGTTAGTAGACCTACAGTGAAATGCTGAATACAACAGGTGTAGTAGACCTTACAGTGAAATGCTGAATACAACAGGTGTAGTAGACCTTACAGTGAAATGCTGAATACAACAGGTGTGTAGACCTTACAGTGAAATGCTGAATACAACAGGTGTAGTAGACCTCAAGTGAAATGCTGAATACAACAGGTGAGTAGACCTTACAGTGAAATGCTGAATACAACAGGTGTAGTAGACCTTACAGTGAAATGCTGAATACAACAGGTGTAGTAGACCTTACAGTGAAATGCTGAATACAACAGGTGGTAGTAGACCTTACAGTGAAATGCTGAATACAACAGGTGAGTAGACCTCACAGTGAAATGCTGAATACAACAGGTGTAGTAGACCTTACAGTGAAATGCTGAATACAACAGGTGTAGTAGACCTCACAGTGAAATGCTGAATACAACGGTGTAGATCTTACAGTGAAATGCTGAATACAACAGGTGTAGTAGACTCACAGTGGAATGCGGAATACAACAGGTGGAGTATAACCTCACAGTGAAATGCTGAATACAACAGTGTGTAGACCTCACAGTGAAATGTCGAATACAAACAGTTGTGTAGACCTCACAGTGAAACTGAATACAACAGGTTAGTAGACCTACAGTGAATGCTGAATCAACAGGTGTAGTAGACCTTACAGTGAAATTCGAATCAACAGGTGTAGTAGACCTCACAGTGAAATGCCGAATACAACAGGTGTAGTAGACCTTACAGTAAATGCTGATATACAACAGGGTAGTAGACCCTACAGTGAAATGCTGAAACAACAGGTGTAGTAGACCTTACAGTGAAATGCTGAATACAAACAGGTGTGTATAGACCTTACAGTGAAATGCTGAATACAACAGTGTAGTAGACCTTACAGTGAAATGCTGAATACAACAGGTGTAGTAACCTCACATGAAATGCTGAATACAACAGGTGTAGTAGACCTCACAGTGAAATGCTGAATCAACAGTGTAGTAGACCTCACAGTGAAATGCTGAATACAACAGGTTAGTAGACCTCACAGTGAAATGCTGAATACAACAGGTGTAGTAGACCTCACAGTGAAATGCTGAAATCAACATGTAGTAGACCTTACAGTGAAATTCTGAATACAACAGGTGTAGTAGACCTCACAGTGAAATGCTGAATACAACAGGTGTAGTAGACCTCACAGTGAAATGCTGAATACAACAGGTGTAGTAGACCTACAGTGAAATGCTGAATACAACAGGTGTAGTAGACCTCACAGTGAAATGCTGAATACAACAGGTGTAGTAGACCTTACAGTGAAATGCTGAATACAACAGGTGTAGTAGACCTTACAGTGAAATGCTGAATACAACAGGTGTAGTAGACCTCACAGTGAAATGCTGAATACAACAGTGTAGTAGACCTTACAGTGAAATGCTGAATACAACAGGTGTAGTAGACCTTACAGTGAAATGCTGAATACAACAGGTGTAGTAGACCTCACAGGTAAATGCTGAATACAACAGGTGTAGTAGACCTTACAGTGAAATGCTGAATACAACAGGTGTAGTAGACCTTACAGTGAAATGCTGAATACAAAAGTGTAGTAGACCTCACAGTGAAATGCTGAATACAACAGTGTAGTAGACCTCACAGTGAAATGCTGAATACAACAGGTGTAGTAGACCTCACAGTGAAATGCTGAATACAACAGGTGTAGTAGACCACAGTGAAATGCTGAATACACACAGTGTAGTAGACCTCACAGTGAAATGCTGAATACAACAGGTGTAGTAGACCTCACAGTGAAATGCTGAATACAACAGGTGTAGTAGACCTCACAGTGAAATGCTGAATACAACAGGTGTAGTAGACCTCACAGTGAAATGCTGAATACACACAGGTAGTAGACCTCACAGTGAAATGCTGAATACAACAGGTGTAGTAGACCTTACAGTGAAATGCTGAATACAACAGGTGTTAGACCTACAGTGAAATGCTGAATCAACAGGTGTAGTAGACCTACAGTGAAATGCTGAATACAACAGGTGTAGTAGACCTACAGTGAAATGCTGAATACAACAGGTGTAGTAGACCTCACAGTGAAATGCTGAATACAACAGGTGTAGTAGACCTACAGTGAAATGCTGAATACAACAGGTGTAGTAGACCTACAGTGAAATGCTGAATACACAGGTGAGTAGACCTTACAGTGAAATGCTGAATACAAACAGTGTAGTAGACCTACAGTGAAATGCTGAATACAACAGGGTAGTAGAACCTACAGTGAAATGCTGAATACAACAGTGTAGTAGACCTCACAGTGAAATGCTGAATACAACAGGTGTGTAGACCTTACAGTGAAATGCTGAAATACAACAGGTGTAGTAGACCTCACAGTGAAATGCTGAATACAACAGGTGTAGTAGACCTTACAGTGAAATGCTGAATACAACAGTGTAGTAGACCTCACAGTGAAATGCTGAATACAACAGGTGATAGACTCTTACAGTGAAATGCTGAATACAACAGTTGAAATGCTGAATACAACAGGTGTAGTAGACCTCACAGTGACATGCTGAATACAACAGGTGTAGTAGACCTCACAGTGAAATGCTGAATACAACAGGTGGTCTATTATAATATAGACCAGGTCTATTATAATACAGACCAGGTCTATTATAATACAGGCCATGTCTATTATAATACAGGCCAGGTATATTATATTACAGGTCAGGTCTATTATAATACAGGCCAGGTCTAATATAATACAGGCAAGGTCTGTTATTATAAAGGCCATGTCTACAGGCCAGGTCTATTATAATACAGGCCAGGTCTATTATAATACAGACCAGGTATATTATAATAAAGGTCAGGTCTATTATAATACAGGCCATGTCTATTATAATACAGGCCAGTTCTGTTATAATACAGGCCAGGTCTATTATTATACAGGCGAGGTCTATTATAACACAGGCCAGGTCTATTATAATACACCCCAGGTCTGTTATAATACAGCCCAGGTCTGATATAATACAGACCAGATCTATTTTAATACATGCCTAGTCTATTATAACACAGGCCTGGTCTATTATATTAATGGTCAGGTCTATTATAATACAGAACAGGTGTATTATAATACAGGCCAGGTCTATTATAATACAGGCCAGGTCTACTATAATTCAGAACAGGTCTATTATAATACAGGTCAAGTCTACAGGCCAGGTAATGTATAACACAGCCAGGTCTATTATAATACAGGCCAGGTCTATTATAATACAGGGCAGATCTAGTATAATACAGGCCAGGTCTCCTATAATACAGACCAGTTCTATTATAATACAGATCAGGCCTATTATAATACAGGTCAAGTCTACAGGCCAGGTCATGTATAATACAGGCCAGGTCTATTATAATACAGGCCAGGTCTATTATAATACAGGCCAGGTCTACAGGCCAGGTCTAGTATAATACAGGCAGGGTCTATTATAATACAGACCAGGTCAATTATAATATAGACCAGGTCTATTATAATAAAGTTCAGGTCTACATAACAGGTGATGTATAATACCGGCCAGGTCTATTGTTATACAGACCAGGTCGATTATAATACAGGCAAGGTCTATTATAATATAGACCAGGTCTATTATAATAAAGTTCAGGTCTACATGCCAGGTCATGTATAATAACGGCCAGGTCTATTATTATACAGGCCAGGTCTATTATAATACAGACCAGGAATATTATAACACAGGTCAGGTTTGCAGGCCAGGTATATAATAATAAAGACAAGGTCTATTTTTCTTCAGGCATGGTCTATTATAATATAGGCCAGGTCTATTATAATATAGGCCAGGTCTATTATTATACAGACCAGGTCTACTATAATACAGGCCAGGTCTATTATAATACAGGCCAGGCCTATTATAATACAGGCCAGGTCTACAGGCCAGGTCTAGTATAATACAGGCCAGGTCT
>NC_036853.1:12393377-12402267 GCF_002910315.2 Salvelinus sp. IW2-2015
GAGAACACCAATCAGAACTGAGGACGAGACAGACACCATCAGAACTGAGGACAGAACAGACACAATCGAACTGAGACAGAGAGAGCAACACCAATCAGAACTGAGGACAGAGAGAGACCACCATCAGAACTGAGGACAGAGAGAGACCACCAATCAGAACTGAGGACAGAGAGAGACCACCAATCAGAACTGAGGACAGAGAGAGACACCAATCAGAACTGAGGACAGAGACAGAACACCAATCAGAACTGAGGACAGAGACAGAACACCAATCAGAACTGAGGACAGAGACAGAACACCAATCAGAACTGAGGACAGAGAGCAGAACACCAATCAGAACTGAGGACAGAGACGGAACACCAATCAGAACTGAGGACAGAGAGAGACCACCAATCAGAACTGAGGACAGAGAGAGAACACCAATCAGAACTGAGGACAGAGAGAGACCACCAATCAGAACTGAGGACAGAGAGAGACCACCAATCAGAACTGAGGACAGAGAGAGAACACCAATCAGAACTGAGGACAGAGAGAGACCACCCATCAGAACTGAGGACAGAGAGAAGAACACCAATCAGAACTGAGGACAGAGACAGAACACCAATCAGAACTGAGGACAGAGAGAGACCACCAATCAGAACTGAGGACAGAGAGAGAACACCAATCAGAACTGAGGACAGAGAGAGACCACCAATCCAGAACTGAGGACAGAGACAGAACACCAATCAGAACTGAGGACGAGACAGAAACCAATCAAACTGAGGCAGAGACAGAACACCAATCAGACTGAGGACAGAGATAGAACACCCATCAGAACTGAGGACAGAGACAGAACACCAATCAGAACTGAGGACAGAATCAGAACACCAATCGAACTGAGGACAGAGACAGAAACCAATCAGAACTGAGGACAGAGAACAGAACACCAATCAGAACTGAGGACAGAGGAAGAGGAACACCAATCAGAACTGAGGACAGAACAGACACCAATCAGAACTGAGGACAGAGACAGAACACCAATCAGAACTGAGGACAGAGACAGAACACCAATCAGAACTGAGGACAGAGAAGAACACCAATCAGAACTGAGGACAGAGACAGAACACCAATCAGAACTGAGGACAGAGAGAACACCAATCAGAACTGAGGACAGAGAAGAACACCAATCAGAACTGAGGACAGAAGAGAGACCACCAATCAGAACTGAGGACGAGACAGAACACCCAATCAGAACTGAGGACAGAGACGAACACCAATCAGAACTGAGGACAGAGAAGGAACACCAATCAGAACTGAGGACAGAGACAGAACACCAATCAGAACTGAGGACAGAGACGGAACACCAATCAGAACTGAGGACAGAGACAGAACACCAATCAGAACTGAGGACAGAGACGGAACACCAATCAGAACTGAGGACAGAGAAGAACACCAATCAGAACTGAGCAGCCTCGTTCTGAACCACACTCTCCTCACCTCTCTGTCCGCTGGACTGGGCCGGTTCTGGGTCTGTAGTGGACTGGCGGTTCTGGGTCTGTAGTGGACTGGGCCGGTTCTGGGTCTGTAGTAGACTGGGCTGGCCTGGGGCTGTTGTGGGCTGTAGGTCTGTCTCAGTAGGTCTGCCTCACTGTGAATCCAAGGTCTGTCTCAGCATTCTCTGTATTTATAAGGGAGTGTGAGGCTGTTTCCCTGCTCTAGTGTGTGTGGTTGTGTGTGTGTGGTGTGTGTGTGTGTGTGTGTGTGTGTGTGTGTGTGTTGTTGTGTGGTGTGGTGTGTGTGTGTGTGTGTGTGTTGGTGTGTGTGTGTGTGTGTGTGTGTGTGTGTGTGTTGTGTGTTGTGGTGTGTGTGTGTTACTGCGTGTTCTTGTGTGTGTGTGTGTGTGTGTGTGTGTGTGTGTGTGTGTGTGTGTCTGCGTGTGTGTCTGCGTGTGTGTGTGGGTGTGTCAATATTTGAGAGCAGGGGTTGGACAAACACAACAGTGTACAGTAGCGCCCGGCAACAAGAGAGAGGAGAGCACCTAATGGAACCTCTGCCAGGGGACAGTGGGTGTTGTCACACACACACACACACACACACCAGAGCAGTGTGGTGGTCTTATCTACCTGTGTAATCAGTGTCTAGTTGAAAGCTAAAAGGGCTTGAAACCAAATCTCACACCATTTTGACTTTTAGAGGAGGAACCTTTTTAAAACAACATCAAGATTATAAGGGACTCAATTCAGCCTTGAACAGCCAGACTCTCACAGACTGACTGTCCTAACCCTCACAGACTGACTGTCCTAACCCTCACAGACTGACTGTCCTAACCCTAACCTCACAGACTGACTGTCCTAACCCTAACCCTCACAGACTGTCTGTCTAACCCTAACCCTCACAGACTGACTGTCCTAACCCTAACCCTCAAAGACTGACTGTCCTACCCTAATCCTCACAGAAGACTGACTGTCCTAACCCTAAACCTCACAGACTGACTGTCCTAACCTAACCTCACAGACTGACTGTCCTAACCCTAAACATCACAGACTGACTGTCCTAACCCTGATCCCTCACAGACTGACTGTCCTGCCTAACTAACCCCAAAGATTGACTGTCCTAACCCTAATTCCTCACAGACAGACAGACTGACTGTCCTAACCCTAAACCTCACAAGACTGCACTGTCCTACCCTATCCCTCACAGACTGACTGTCCTAACCCTAGCCTCACAGACTGACTGTTCCTAACCTAACCCTCACAGACTGACTGTCCTAACCCTAACCCGAACCCTCACAGACTGACTGTCTTAACCCTAATAGACTGGCTGTCCTAACCCTCACAGACTGACTGTCCTAACCTCACAGACGACTGTCCTAACCCTAACCCTCACAGAACTGACTTCCTAAACCCTAACCCTCACAGACTGTCTGTCCTAACCTAACCTCACAGACTGACGTCCTAACCCTAACCCTCAAAGACTGACTGTCCTAACCCTATCCTCACAGACAGACTGACTGTCCTAACCCCTAAACTCACAGACTGACGTCCTAACCCTAACCCTCCACAGACTGACTGTCCTAACCCTAAACCATCACAGGACTGACTGTCCTAACCCTAGCCCTCACAGACTGACTGTCCTAACCCTAACCAACCCTCACAGACTGACTGTCCTAACCCTAATAACTGGCGTCCAGCCCTCACAGACTGACTGTCCTAACCCTCACTAGACTGAGCTGTCCTAAACCCTCACAGACTGACTGTCCTAACCCTAACCCTCACAGGACTGACTGTCCTAACCCTAACCCTCACAGAACTGACTGTCCTAACCCTAACCCCTCACAGACCACTTCCTAACCCTTACCTCAGACTGACTCTCCTAACCCTAACCCTCACAGACAGACTGACTGTCCAACCCTTAACCTCACAGACTGACTGTCCTAACCCAGCCCTCATAGACTGACTGTCCTAACCCTAGCCTAGCCCTCACAGACTGACTGTCCTAACCCTAACCCTCACAGACAGACTGACCGTCCTAACCCTAAACCTCACAGACTGACTGTCCTAACCCTAACCCTCACAGACTGACTATCCAACCCTAACCCTCAGAGACAGACTGACTGTTCCTAACCCTAACCCTCACAGACAGACTGTCCACTAACCGTAACCCTCAAGACTGACTGTCCTAACCCGTAACCCTCGCCTAGCTCTTACCATTGTCTCAGTGTCTTTATCTCAATATGTCTCAGTGTTTCTCTGTCTCAGTGTTTCTGTCTTGTCTGCAGTGTGTCTCTGTCTCAGTAGGTCTGTCTCAGTAGGTCTGTCTCCAGTAGGCCTGTCTCAGTAGGTCTGTCTCAGTAGGTCTGTTCCCAGTAGGTCTGTCTCAGTAGGTCTGTCCCCAATAGGTCTGCCTCAGTGTTTCTCTGTCTCAGTGTGTCTTCTGTCTCAGTAGTCTGTCTCAGTAGGTCTGGTCTCAGTCTGACTCCAGGGTCTGTCCCAGTAGGTCTCGTCAGTATAGTCTGTCTCAGTCTGACTCCGGGTCTGTCCCAGTGGGTCTGCCTCAGTAGTAGTCTGTCTCAGTAGGTCTGTCTCAGTTATCTATGTCTCCAGTGTTTCTCTGTCTCAGTAGGTCTGCCTCAGTAGGTCTGTCTCAGTAGGTCTGTCCCAGTAGGTCTGTCCAGTAGGTCTGTCTCAGTAGGTCTGTCTCAGTAGGTCTGTCCCAGTAGGTCTGCCTCAGTAGGTCTGTCTCAGTAGGTCTGTCCCAGTAGGTCTGCCTCAGTGTTTCTCTGTCTCCGTAGGTCTGCCTCAGTAGGTCTGTCTCAGTAGGCTGTCCCAGTAGGGCTGTCTCAGTATTTCTCTGTCTCAGTAGGTCTGCCTCAGTAGGCGTCGTCTCAGTAGGTCTGTCTCAGTGGTCTGTCTCAGTCTGACTCCAGGGTCTGTCCCAGTAGGTCTGCCTCAGTAGGTCTGTCTCAGTAGGTCTGTCCCAGTAGGTCTGTCTCAGTAAGGTCTGTCCCAGTAGGTCTGTCTCAGTAGGTCTGTCTCAGTAGTAGTCTGTCCCAGGTAGGTCTGTCTCAGTAGGTCTGTCCCAGTAGGTCTGTCTCAGTAGGTCTGTCCCAATAGGTCTGCCTCAGTGTTTCTCTGTCCAGTAGGTCTGCCTCAGTAGGTCTGTCTCAGTAGGTCTGTCTCAGTAGGTCTGTCTCAGTCTGACCCGGGGTCTGTCCCAGTGGTCTGCTTCAGTATGTCTGTCTCAGTCTGACTCCAGGGTCTGTCTCAGTAGGTACTGTCTCAGTAGGTCTGTCTCAGTCTGACTCCAGGGTCTGTCTCAGTAGGTCTGCCTCCGTAGGTCTGTCTCAGTCTGACTCCAGGGTCTGTCAGTATCTCTGTATTTATTAGGGAGGCTGTGTGTGTGTGTGTGTGTGTGTGGTGTGGTGTGTGTGTGTGTGTGTGTGGTGGTGTGTGTGTGTGTGTGTGTGTTGGTGTGTGTGTGTGTGTGTGTGTGTGTGTGTGTTGTGTGTGTGTGGTGTTTGGTGTGTGTGTGTGCGCACGCACACGCCCCCCAGGCCTAGAGGGAAGCTAAAGTCATTCTGCTACCTAAGAATAGTAAAGCCCTCTTAACTGGGTCAAACAGCCGACCAATCAGCCTGTTACCCAACCCTGAGTAAATTTCTGGAAAGTGTGTTTGACCAGATACCATGCTATTTAATAGTAAACAAATTGACAACAGACGGTCAGCACGCTTATAGGGAAGGACATTCAACAGCACAGCATTTACACAAGTACTGTGTTACGTATGTGTTATGGCTTACACCCCCTGCTGTAATGTGATAAAGAGTTACCTGTCTAACAGAACACAGAGGGTGTTATGTAATGGAAGCTTCTCCCACATAATCCAGGTAGAATTCAGGAATTTCCCCAGGGCAGCTGTTTAGGCCCCTTACATTTTTCAATTCTTACTAACGACATTGTCACGCCCTGACCATAGTTTGCTTTGTATGTTTCTATGTTTTGTTTGGTCAGGGGTGTGATCTGAGTGGGCATCTATGTGTATGTCTAGTTTGTCTATTTTGTCTATTTAATACCTGGGTTAAATAAAGGGTTATATACAGTGGGGAGAACAAGTATTTGTACACTGCCGATTTTGCAGGTTTCCTACTTCACAAAGCATGTAGAAGGTCTGTAATTTTTATCATAGGACACTTCAACTGTGAGAGACGGAATCTAAAAAAAACAGAAATCACATTGTATGATTCTTTAAGTAATTAATTTGCATTTTTAATTGGATGACATTTGATCACCTACCAAGCAGTAAGAATTCCGTCTCCACAGACCTTGTAGTTTTCTTTAAGAAGCCCTCCTGTTCTCCACTCATGACCTGTATTAACTGCCACCTGTTTGAACTCGTTACCTGTATAAAAGACACTCAATCAACAGACTCCCCAACCTCTCCACAATGGCCAAGACCAGAGAGCTGTGTAAGGACATCAGGGATAAATGTAGACCTGCACAAGGCTGGGGTGGGCTACAGGACAATAGGCAAGCAGCTTGGTAGAAGGCAACAACTGTTGGTGCAATTATTGAAAAATTGAAGAAGTTAAGATGACGGTCAATCACCCTCGGTCTGGGGCTCCATGCAAGATCTCACCTCGAGGGGCATCAATGATCTGAGGAAGGTGAGGGATCAGCCAGAACTACACGGCAGGACCTGGTCAATGACCTGAAGAGAGCTGGACCACAGTCTCAAAAGAAAACCATTGAGTAACACACTACGCCGTCGGGATAAATACTGCAGCGCACGCAAGTCACCCTGCTCAAGCCAGCGCATGTCCAGGCCCGTTCTAAGTTGCCAATGACCATCTGGATGATCCAGAGGAGGAATGGGAGAAGGTCATGTGGTCTGAATAGACAAAATAGAGCTTTTTGGTCTAAACTCCATTTGCCGTGTTTGGAAGGAAGAAGAAGGATGAGTACAACCCCAAGACACCATCCCCAATACGTTGAAGCATGGAGGTGGAAAACATCATTCTTTGGGGATGCTTTCTGCAAAGGGGACAGGACGACTAAACCGTATTGAGGGAGGATGGATGGGGGGCCATGTATCGCAGATCTTGGCCAACAACCTCCTTCCCTCAGTAAGAGCATTGAAGATGTGTCGTAGCTGGGGTCTTCCAGCATGACAACGACCCGAAACACCACAGCCAGGGCAACTAAAGAGTGGCTCCGTAAGAAGCATCTCAAGGTCCTGGAGTGGCCTAGCCAGTCTCCAGACCTGAACCCAATAGAAAAATCTCTGGAGGGAGCTGAAAGTCCGTATTGCCCAACGACAGCCCGAAACCTGAGGATCTGGAGAAGGTCTGTATGGAGGAGTGGGCCAAAAATCCCTGCTACAGTGTGTGCAAACCTGTCAAGAACTACAGGAAACGTATGATTCTCTGTAATTGCAAATAAAGGTTTCTGTTACCAAATATTAAGTTCTGCTTTTCTGATGTATCAAATACTTATGTCATGCAATAAAATGCAAATTAGTACTTAAAAATCTTACAATGTGATTTCTGGATTTTTCTCTCACAGTTGAAGTGTACCTATGATAAAAATTACAGACCTCTACATTTGCTTTGTAAGTATCTCTCTCGGGTCTCTGTCCTCAGTTCTGATTGGTGTTCTGTCTCTGTCCTCAGTTCTGATTGGTGTTCTGTCTCTGTCCTCGGTTCTGATAATATTCATGTCAAGATGGCGGCGGGTGTCATCAGAACCTTCCGTCTCTCGGCCACTCCCTCCTGCTATCTACCCATGATCCTCCAACATTCCCTCATGGATGAGGAGGAGGAGGAAGGGGAAGAGGAAGAGGAGGAGGAGGAGGAAGAGGAAGAGGAGGTAAGTCCTTACAGCTCTTTTTAAACTTCTGACCTTTATCTCTGATATTAAAGGTGTCGTATTGATTTGACTCTTGTGTGCATATAAAATAAATGATTATTATTATTAATATTATTATTAGGAGAGGGAGGAAGAGGAAGGTGATGAGGAGGAGGAAGCTTTCTCAAGCCCCGCCCCTTGCTCGTCAGATCTGACCAATCAGCTGCTTCGGTTCGCTGACACCATCAGCCGGGACGTCATGCGGTATTTTGGCTGTCGCCACGACGACCCGGACGCCTGTGACATCTACAGCGACAATGACCGCATCTCCACGGCAACAAGCGGACGACGGCGTTACTATGATGATCTGGTTAGGATGGCAACAGGAAGCTCAGAGTCTGTGTCTAGGGCTGACAGTCGCCAAGGACCGTGTGTTTCTGTTGCCGGGGGTGATGGAAGTCTGGGTCCGTTGGCCGAGTTGTTTGACTGTCGGATAGGGCCGAGCCAGGGACGATGTCGTCCAATGAACAAGAGACACCTCCCTCTCAGCTTCTGGAACGAGCCAATCCCCTGCCTCCCTGTGGGCACGCTCATTAGCGCTGACAATACACGCACACACCACAACACACACTCGCATGACAACACGCACTCACACGACAACACACACACACACCCGGACTTCAGTGACCTGCTTGCTTARTGGGACCCCAATCCTGACCTCACACTCACTGACCTCACACACATCCAGACACCGACCTGACGGGGAACACACTGACCTCACACACATCCATCAGGACACTCCGACACCCTGACGGGGAACACACTGACCTCACAACACATCCAGACACCGACCTGACGGGGAACACACTGACTCCACACACATCCAGACACCGACCTGACGGGAACTCACTGACCTCACACACATCCAGACACCGACCTGACGGGGAACACACTGACCTCACACACATCCAGACACCGACCTGACGGGGAACACACTGACCTCACACCATCCAGACACCGACCTGACGGGGAACACCACTGACCTCACACACATCCAGACACCGACCTGACGGGGAACACACTGACCTCACACACATCCAGACACCGACCTGACGGGGAAACACTGACCTCACACACATCCAGACACCGACCTGACGGGGACACACTGACCTCACACCATCCAGACACCGACCTGACGGGGAACACACTGACCTCACACACATCCAGACACCGACCTGACGGGGAACACACTGACCTCACACACATCCAGACACCGACCTGACGGGGAACACACTGACCTCACACACATCCAGACACCGCCCTGACGGGGAACACACTGACCTCACACACATCCAGACACCGACCTGACGGGGAACACACTGACCTCACACACATCCAGACACTGACCTGACGGGGAACACACTGACCTCACACACATCCAGAACACCGACCTGACGGGGAACACACTGACCTCACACACATCCAGACACCGACCTGGCGGGGAACACACTGACCTGACGGGGAATACACCGACCTGGCGGGGAACACACCGACCTCACACACATCCA
>NC_036853.1:12402897-12404275 GCF_002910315.2 Salvelinus sp. IW2-2015
TCTTGGCATTCTCTCAACCAGCTTCACGAGGAATGCTTTTCCAACAGTCTTGAAGGAGTTCCCACATATGCTGATCACTTGTTGGCTGCTTTTCCTTCACTCTGCGGTCCAACTCATCCCAAACCATCTCAATTGGGTTGAGGTCGGGTGATTGTAGATGCCAGGTCATCTGATGCAGCACTCCATTACTCTCCTTGTTCAAATAGCCCTTACACAGCCTGGAGGTGTGTTTTGGGTCATTGTCCTGTTGAAAAACAAATGATAGTCCCACTAAGCGCAAACCAGATGGGATGGCGTATCGCCGCAGAATGCTGTGGTAGCCATGCTAATTAAGTGTGCCTTGAATTCTAAATAAATCACAGACAGTGTCTCCAGCAAAGCACCCCCACACCATCACACCTGCTCCTCCATGCTTCACGGTGGGAACCACACATGCAGAGCTCATCTGTTCATCTACTCTGTGTCTCACAAAGACACAGTGGTTGGAACCAAAAGTCTCAAATTTGGACTCATCAGACCAAAGGACAGATTTCCACCGGTCTAATGTCCATTGCTCGTGTTTCTTAGCCAAAGCAAGTCTCTTCTTCTTATTGATGTCCTTTAGTAGTGGTTTCTTTGCAGCAATTCGACCATGAAGGTCTGATTCACGCAATCTCCTCTGAACAGTTGATGTTGACATGTGTCTGTTACTTGACCTCTGTGAAGCATTTATTTGGGCTGCAATTTCTGAGGCTGGTAACTCTAATATAATTATCCTCTGCAGCAGAGGTAACTCTGGGTCTTCCTTTCCTGTGGTGGTCCTCATGAGAGTTTCATCATAGTGCTTGATGGTTTTTGTGACTGCACTTGAAGAAACTTTCAAAGTTCTTGACATTTTCCAGATTGACTTGATGTCTGGAAGTAATGATGGACTGTCGTTACGCTTTGCTTATTTGAGCTGTTCTTGTCATAATATGGACTTGGTATTTTACCAAATATGGCTATCTTCTGTATACCACCCCTACCTTGTCACAACACAACTGATTGGCTCAAACGCATAAAGAAGGTAAGAAATTCCACAAATAAACTTTGAACAAGGCACACCTGTTAATTGAAATGCATTCCAGGTGACTACCTCATGAAGCTGGTTGAGAGAATGCCAAGAGTGTGCAAAGCTGTCATCAAGGTAAAGGGAAYCTACTTTGAAGAATCTCAAATATAAAATAGATTTTGTTTTGTTTAACTATTTTTTTGGTTACTACATGATTCCATATGTGTTATTTCATAGTTTTGATGTCTTCAACTATTGTTCTATAATGTATGAAATAGTAAAAATAAAGAAAAACCCTGGAATGAATAGGTGTGTTCAAACATTATCAACATTATACCTATTATTATT
>NC_036853.1:12404643-12559510 GCF_002910315.2 Salvelinus sp. IW2-2015
ACATTTGTTTCAATCCACTGTTGGACTTGAGGGACATACAGATTAAATGTTATGTGTGGGATCAGACATGAGGTAGTCATTCAACAATCATGATTACCAGAGATGACTATCATGGCAACTTTATGTTCACTTGTTTTTAGGCCACATTTATGCTCTGCAATTCGTTTAGGCTTGCCAATAACCAAAGGGTTAGTTCCTCAGCTTAACATTTTTTTTAAACTAATTTCACTGAAATTAATTAGAATTTTTTTTGTGGCCAGTTGACACAAAATCTTCATTTATATCCATTTTAAACTCAAAAGCACAACAAAATGTTGGAAAAAGTCCAAGGGGTCACGCCATAAAAACAACTGTGCCATACTATTTCTGGGGGAACTCTGTGGTGTCGCTTCCAATACGAAGTCATGAGACTTGTAACATAGATTACAGTTCTGATTTGATAAAGAACTGAAAGGAATTACTTGGGGGCCACAAGGTTGAGTTGTCAAAATAACTTTGTCTCATAAAAACTATTTACTTTAATAAGGGCTTAATCGAATGATTATTTATGACGAAACACTACCTACCCTTACAAACTAATCAAAAGTGGTTTCACCCTACAAAGAGACGGCCATGCCGCTATATAGTCCTTTGTCCGCACCACTACCTGCTACCAAGGTGTCTGGCTAGTGTAGTTTAGTTAGCGGGTCTTCACTTGTTTTACAACTGACGTGCACCCGATTGAAGAAAAGTCGCAACAGTTGATGCTCCTGCGCAGTTGAAATACCAATACACGAACTACCTGGCATGGTCTGTAGTGGTATTTCTTTTTAGGTCTACACGTTAGAAATGTATCAAAGTATCTTTGATTTGATTCCATATGTATATTTACTGCTCTACCTGTTACGTGTACTAGCTAGTGAGCGCGATAATCCATGCAAACTGGCTCCACCAAGTACCTGGCTGCTGCGACTGGCTGAGTAACACGTGACCATAGAGATCCTATTAAATTACTAGAGTTAATTAAACCCTAAAAAATTCCAGAATGGATTGTGATTTGAGGGAATACGGCCACGACCGGTAGACTTTTCGTCGCAGGTTAGGAGAACATTTTAGCCAACACTAACCACAGATTATACTTTATATTGACCACATACTCAAGTGGCCGCTTTAACAATGAAAATAAATGTCTTCAAAAATGGAAGGCAGTCGGGAGGAGGTAAGATCAGGTGTTACCATTCTAGCCAAAGAGAGGGCAGATATGCATGTGAACAACAGGCACATTTCCGATATAAAGTGTTTTTTCTCAAAGTTGCCGGAATGTCAAGTGTCCTACTTGTATCAGAACACTCTTAACACGTATCTATCTGTTTTGTTTACCAATGTCGACACTCTCTCATTGACCTCAATACAAAAACTCATCGCTTGGTGAGTGGAAAAAACTCCACCTGCTGGAGAAGACAGATTTTGGACCTAGTTACCCCTCTCGCTTCGACTCTTCCTCTCTGCCCTACCCCTAACCCTTTTCCTGACCTTAACATAAGTATCGTAACCTCCCACGTTATTCTAACCTGCTGCGTAAATTCTCCTAACCTGCTACGAAAAAGTCACTGTAGCTGTATTCCCTCTAGTCAGAGCCTCCAGAATGGTGTGAAAATGGCAGGTATATTGTTCAGGGAGACAACCAAACCAGTCTAATTTGAATTAGTTTGAACCTAAAATATTGTCATGCAATTATAAATACAGTTTATATGGGTTGTATACTTATTTTCTATATAAATAGCCTCTAATATATATGTAAACAGATAATGTATGTCTACATTTGTGTTTTCTTGGAAAGCTGTAAGTGCTATTGAATGATACAATATCAGACCTTGTTGCATTTACAACTTGTAGCTCCTATCATTAACTGATTTCAGCCAGTCTATGAATGGATTGACTGAATTGTGGATTGACTGAATTGTTCGAATGGAATGTTGACATATTGGCAGTTAATTAGAAAAATGTATTTATAGAATAATTCCTCTGAAACTGGCTGGCTAGCTACCAAACATACACTGCAGATGCTTTCTTCAAATGCATTATTTTACACAATATCTTATCACAGCACTGGCAAACCATTGTTGACCAACTCCCTCACCAAAATGGCTGACCTTTATCCCATCATAAATATTTTATCCCATCATTAAAAAAAATCTAATTTCTAATTCAATGCTGTGACCATGTTTTTCTATTTATGATTGTTGAACATTGATTGACAGGTACATTTCATTTGTTCTGTAGAGAAGGCCCATGGAGTTGGTGGAAGAATCCTTTAATTCATGGACACTTGCTCAGCTGGGCCAGGGGCACTTTAATTAGGTCAGGTGGAAATGTCCGACAGATCTCAACTTCATAAAAGGAGGAAATCGCCATCGCCCAATCTCGTTGCTTTCTCTTCCTTAGCTCCGTCTAATCCAGACGTTCTCTGCATCCATGAATCCACCACAGACTACCCAGTAAATATACCACTTTATGGTTAAATGAATTCCTGCCTCAGTCTCATCCTTTCCTGTCACCTGACCCGTGACCACCTGTTCACCTTCGCTGTCAGTCATCCTACCTGTCCAGCTACCCACACAGATTCCACTAATCTTTCAGGTTCATTTGACTGAAAACGTTGGCACTGTTGTTAAAGCAATAAGGCCTGGGGGGGGAGGTGATATATGGCCAATATACCACGGCTAAGGGCTGTTCTTATACACGATGCAACATGGAGTGCTAGGACACAGCTATTAGCCATATACCACAAACCCCCGAGGTGCCTATTGCTATTATCAACTGGTTACCAACATAATTAGAGCAGTAAAAATAAATTTTTGTCATACCCATGGTATATGGTCTGATATATTACGGCTTTCAGCCAATCAGCATTCAGGGCTCGAACCACCCAGTTTAAAATTGGGATTATAACATTTGAACTGGTTGTCTGGTAGACTATCATTTTAAAACATTGTCTAAAATGAATATCCGATTTTGTGTAAATATAGCACAATTGCCAGTCACATACTTTATTGGTTCACAATTTTTGCGCTACCATTGCAAGTAAAGATTGAAATATGGAATTTTATGAATGCACTATAAACAGCTATAGATATGTATTTCAAGCCCAATATGTGTTGCTCAAACAGTCTTTTTACAAAGGCTACCTATACAAAATACCTTCCAGAAAATAGCACTTATTTTCCTTATTACTAAATGATGCTTTACAGAACTGGGGTAACTTTAAATGACCCTGAGAATAATATTTAGACAACGATAATTTATCCTAATTTAGTAGGCTACCATAGCATGCCATCTGCTGGAAAATTAATTAACAGCAACCAAAAACAATACTGAAGTGATAGCTCTGTAAAATAGGACAGAGTTGCACTACACTCACAGGATTAAATTACTTGCTGAGATAGTTTGATTTGTTGGAAGATTCAGGATAGGAAATATGAATCATAAAAAGTCAAGGTTTTGAGCTTTATTTGCTGTCATGGGCCCTGGATGGAGTTGGGGTCCTGAGGTCATGTGCCCTGGCAGGAGTTGGAAGATGTTTGCCATCATGGGCTCTAGGTGGATTTGGGGTCTTGGTGAGGGGTTTGTTGTTAAGGGCCCTGGGTGGAGTTGAGATCTTGGTGAGGGGTTTGTTGTCATGGGCCCTGGGGGGAGTTGAGATCTTGGTGAGGGGTTTGTTGTCATGGGCCCTGGGGGGAGTTGAGATCTTGGTGAGGTGTTTGTTGTCATTTGCCCTGCATGGAATTGGGATCCTGATGTGTTTGTTGTCATGGCTTCTGGCTGGAGTTGGGATCCTGATGTGTTTGTTGTCGTGGGTTCTGGCTGGAGTTGGGGTCCTGAGATATTTTAAAGTGGGAGAAATCTTCTGTTTGTCCGTCTGTTGTGCTGGACGCGGAGAGGGTTGTTTTATTGCAGGCATATTGGTATAGGTAGGATTCTCTAGAAACACACAAGAAAAACTAAACAATTTACTCCACAGTAATTGTCACAGAAACAAATACATCAGCCTGAACTCCCAAGAAGGTTGTAGACTGGGCAGAAAGGACAAGGCACAGATGAGAAGCTGCAAAGAATGAGGCTGTAACCACATGGAATCTGATGTACACCGCCACATGTCATTTTTTGAGCTGTTAACCACATACCACTTGCTCTCTCATTCAGCACACTCTTAGGACCGTGAGACTGGCAGACCTGTCTTTCAGCATACGAGCTGCTCTATAAATGAGTGCACAGGGCTTGCTGTTTTTTTTTCATTGCTTTCTCACTCACTCTCTCTCTCTCTCAGCGCTATGCTATTTATCTTTATTACAAAGCTTTCTTTCATCTGTTTCATATGCTTTGATCGTCCTCTACCTCTACAAACTACTCTTCTCTCCCATAGAATGTCACAAGATCTGGTTTAAGATTAACACAGTTAAGAGTGTGTATACTACTGGCTAAATCTATTTTTATAGCACAAACATCTTTGTACCTCTTTGTATTATGCTTCTCCTTCGTTGTAGTAAGATCCAGATGACCACTAGCAGTGGAACCAGTATGGCACTTGCTGCTCCCACTGCTACCCACAGCTTCCAGCCTAGAAACAAACCCCCATTGGAGTGGGGAGACCGAGTTACTGGTTGGAGGGAGATCAAGGGGAAAATGTCATTGATTTCTTCAAAGAGACACTTTTATTTATTTTGTATACAGTTATAAAAAGTATGGAAATCAACATTGTCATTTTGAAAAATATTGACACAACCACACATGCATGCAGGCACACACGTACAGTACACACGGACAAACATATATACAGTACCAGTCAAAAGTTTGGATATTTTTACTATTTTCTAAATTGTAAAATAATAGGGAAAACATCAAAACTATCAAATAACACATATGGAATCATGTAGTAGGGATATCCTTGTCTCATCGCGCACTAGCGACTCCTGTGGCGGGCAGGAGACGAAATTGGGGAGAAAAAGGGGGTTAAAATATAAAATTAAAAAGTTAATGGAATTTCTTTCCTTCTTTATGCGTTTGAGCCAATCAGTTGTGTTGTGACAAGGTAGGGGTGGTATACAGAAGATAGCCTTATTTGGTAAAAGACCAAGTCCATATTATGACAAGAACAGCTCAAATAAGCAAAGAAAAAAGACTGTCCGTCATTACTTTAAGACTGAAGATCAGTCAATTTCAAGAACTTTGAAAGTTTCTTCAAGTGCAGTCGCAAAAACCACCAAGCGCGATGATGAAACTGGCTCTCATGAGGACCACCACAGGAAAGGAAGACCCAGAGTAACCTCTGCTGCAAAGGATACGTTCGTTAGAGTTAACTGCACCTCAGAAATTGCAGCCCAAATAAATGCTTCACAGAGTTCAAGTAACAGGCACATCTCAACATCAACTTTTCAGAGGAGACTGCGTGAATCAGGTCGAATCATGGTCGAATTGCTGCAAAGAAACCCCTACTAAAGGACACCAATAATAAGAAGAGACTTGCTTGGGCCAAGAAACACTATCAATGGGCATTAGACCAGTGGAAATCTGTATTTTGGTCTGATGAGTCCAAATTGAAGATTTTTGGTTCCAACCGCCGTGTCTTTGTGAGACGCAGAATAGGTGAACGGTTGATCTCCACATGTGTGGTTCCCACCGTGAAGCATGGAGGAGGATATGAGATAGTGCTTTGCTGATGACACTGTCAGTGACTTATTTAGAATTCAAGGCACACTTAACCAGCATGTCTACCACAGCATTCTGTAGCGATACGCCATCCCATCTGGTTTGCGCTTGGTGGGACTATCATTTGTTTTTCAACAGGCAATGACCCAACACACTTCCAGGCTGTGTAAGGGCTTTTTGACCAAGAAGGAGAGTGATGAAGTGCTGCATCAGATGACCTGGCCTCCACAATCACCCGACCTCAACCCAATTGAGATGGTTTGGGATGAGTTGGACTGCCGAGTGAAGAAAAAGCAGCGAACAAGTGCTCAGCATATATAGGAACTCCTTCAAGACTGTTGGGAAAACATTCCAGGTGAAGCTGGTTGATGGAATGCCAAGAGTGTGCAAAGCTGTCATCAAGGCAAAGGGGGTGGCTATGTTGAAGAATCTAAAATCTAAAACATATTTTGATTTGTTTAACACTTTTTTGGTTACTACATGGTCCCATATGTGTTATTTCATTAGTTTTGATGTCTTCACTATTGTTCTACAATGTAGAAAATGTTTTGAATCCCTGAGCCAACTAAATGAGAAATTGGTTGATGTGTCCTTGAGAAAGGCACTTAACTCTAATTGCTCCTGTAATTTGCTCTGAAGAAGAGTGTCTGCTAAATGTCTAAAATGTAGAGAATGTCTATGGTTGAAGTTTGAGGATTTACCTGTCATCAATGGAGGGGTACTCTTTGTTGTCTTGCCAGCTGCATTTTAACGAACACAATGAGTTAAAAATATATACTGTATATTAGCGGTGCTGCCAATGATGCTACTGTTGTATGATAAATATTACCATTATAACCACGATACATTTATGCACATGCTGAAGGGAGGAGGATGTATCAGATGAAAATGTTATTTTGTACTTACTAATAATAACTTGAGTTCCATTGCTAAAACTGTTTCTAAGGGAAGGGATATCTGCCAAAACCTGGCAGAAGTACCACCCACTGTCATTGTACCGGACATCTCTCACAGTCAGTCTGRACCAAGCTCTCCCAGACTCCTGAAGGACATGACCTCCATCGTTCTGCTCCACAGTCTTGTTGACCGATATCTTATGGGTGGAAAGTTGACTGGAACATAAATCACCGCATGATTGGTTTATGTTGAAACACCACCTCACCCAGGCACTAGTCTGGGGCTCAAAACTGCAGTTGAGGATCAGAGAGGAGCCAAGAGGAGCTTCCACTGTCCTTTGGGGTGGATCCGTGATCACAGCGCTCAGAGCAGTTGCCATGAGTGCTAAGGGGTAGGGTAATATAAAACACAAGAGATTWGTTTTTTTTAGAAACAATGAGAAGTTCAATGAATTCAGACCAGGGGAAAAGCAGAGTAAGACAATGGAGAACCATAACTGCATCATGTTGCACATGCAATAACTGAACATACACAGTGTACAAAACATTAGGAACAGCTTCCTTATATTGAGTTGCACCCCCTTTTGCCCTCAGAACAGCCTCAATTCCTCGGGGCATGGATTCTACAAGGTATCGAAAGCATTCCGCAGGGATGCTGGCCCATGTTGACTCCAGTGCTTCCCACAGTTGTATCAAGTTGGCTGGATGTCCTTTGGGCGGTGGACCATTCTTGATACACTCGGGAAACTGTTGAGCGTGAAAAACTCAGCACCGTTGCAGTTCTTGACACACACAACCCGGTGCGCCCTGGCATCTACTACCATACCCCGTTCAAAGGCACTTACATATTATGTCTTGCCCATTCACCCTCTGAATGGCACACATACACAATCCATGTCTCAAGAATTAAATATCCTTCTTTAACCTGTCTTCTCCCCTTAATCTACACTGATTAAAGTGGATTTAACAAGTGACATCAATAAGAGATCATAGCTTTTACCTGGATTCACCTGATCAGTGTATGTCATGGAAAGACCAGGTGTTCCTAATGTTTTGTTCACTCCATGTACAGTACTTTAATTGGGGACCTGTTTGTCCAATGTTGTCACTCAAACCATATATGTCAGTATACAGTTAAGCCATCTTATTTACCCTTCCATGAGACCAACATTGTAATAGTATTGCTTTCCTTATGAAGGCATCTTCACATTAGGAGGTCAACCAGACATGTGCATGCAGTTTGTCAGTCAGTATACAACCCAATGAAAATCAAGGGGCTATGAAAAATGCAATTCCAAAAAGCAAATGCAAATGTTTTCATGGTTATATTGTTTAACCATGCATGTGTTGTATAGCAAGAAGTAGTAATCCTACCTATAAGAAACAGCAAGTTGATCACTTTGTTCCGGGTGTCCATTTCATGGGCTCAAAGTTTGGCTTCTCACTCTGTCTTCCTACATATCATAGCAACAGTACCTTCCTGAGTGAGATGAGGAAGGACTCTATGTGTGGGTGGAAGGAGGTGCATAACATTTACCGTATTCTGAAACCAGACATAAGGCGTGAGGTGAGGTGTGGTGGGGGCTGCACAAATAATCACAAAGACTGGTAGACTACATACATAAAATCTTCTGCTGTGCTAAAAGTTGTTCTGCAGTCACAGGTGTCCTCAGAGGTTGGTACTTTGTGCACTGTAGTGTAAGGCCATATGCTACCTCTCAATGAGTAAGTCTGTGTGGTGAAATTGTAAATGTGGCTCAGAGAAATTGAAGGGGCTTCGAGAGCTTGTGGGTTTTGGTCCAAATGTGTTAACACACACCACTACTGTCAACGTTACGAGAATATCCGTGTGACTTTCTGTGACAAAACAATACAAACACATTTGTGGGATTTATGGAGCAGCATGAACAATTAAGTAATGCAAGTAGTATACATAGACAACCATAAAGTTAACCCAGAATGTGTAGAATGCCTTAACAACATTGATAGACACATTTTGTCATTTACTTTTTGTGGTAGGAAGAAGAAAGGGGTCAACCACATACAGCTCACTGTGTAAAAACAGTAGAGGCTGCTGAGGGGAGGACGGCTCATAATAATGGCTGAAATGGAGCAAATGGAATGGCTATTTGATACAATTCCACTCCAGCCATTACCACGAGCCCATCCTCCCGAATTAAGGTGCAACCAAACTCCTGTGGCTCAAAAATAGTTTGAATCATCGTTGTTTCCACGTCATTTCAACAACAAAAATTAAATGTGATGATGTTGAAGCAACTTGGAAAACTGATTGGATTTGCAAAAAGTCATCAAGGGAGTTTCGTCTTTTTTTCACCTAACTTTTAACATAAATCCAATGGCATGGTGAATTATTGTTGTTGTTTTCACTGTGAATTACTATAGCTCCCTTGGGCCAAACCTTGTAATTTTGTAAATGCCGGATCTCTATGGTAAGACGCATCATTCACCAAAGTTTAATCAAAATCGGGCAAGTGCTGTCTGAGATATCTTTTTGACTCAACGAATTCATGCTTGCTCCGAAATGCGATCCGGAGGCTCCATATGGAGGATGTGACGCAATTGAGAAACCTCCAAATCTAGCTCTGTACTTGCCATTCGCCTCAAATTTGTTAACAATGCGGAGGGCTCCATATAGCTCCACATTGACATGATTTAATCATCATTCTAATTTATTTTCTGGTAATGACCTAATTGCTTTTCATTTACAAAGGAAAGAATACCTAACTGGATGGAAACAGATTATACCAAAGATTACGTAATATGGTTCATATTAAAACTGCACTACCCAGATTTCCCTTCTACTGCATCTGCGCAAAACACAAGACGGCCCTAAACGTTGGACAAGAGATGCAATGCACTCCAGCAGCATCAGTACCAGACCAGTAGTCAGTGTGCTCCAAATACATCGAAAAGAGTAGACGCGAAAGAACAGTATTTATAATTCCTGATACACCGGACCTGGTTCATTGGAACGGCAAGATGGGAGATCAGAAGGTAGGAACAACCGACCGAACAGGTGTTTTGTGTTTGCGGCGGTCGCAGGGCGTACAAAGAAAGGAGGAGTAGCGCGGAGGACTGGGACTTTGTTGATGTCTTACATCATTGTAAGACCTTGAATGGTTACATCTTGTAATTGATTTAAAAGACAAGGCGTATTTTATGGAGGCACGTCTACAGCAAGGTTTGCAGTCCCTCAACCAATTACTACTCCGAGCATTAGTTTTCGAGAAAACTACGCCTTGCCGTGACAGGTCCCAGAATAGTGTTTATTGATTAAACTTGTAAATGCATACCAGTCCAAGACACATTCACAACTGTTTGTTTTTAGTTTGTATCGCTCTACAGAGACCTAGGTTGCGATAATAAATAGGTGGGTGCAGAGAGTGTGCCATTATCCCTATGATTTGGGCCTGGCGCATAGCCTATCGCATCAAAGAGCATATCAAATGCTTCTTGGAGTGTATGAACTGAACTGACGGTTTGGGACTGGACTGTCGACATAATTTGCCTGGATCTTTTTTAATGCAGTATCATTAATTCAATGTATGAGGTTGGCTGCTTCAGAGATGGGGAGCCTAGTGTACGCTTTATGAGGAGTTATACCCAACAACTGGAGACGCATTATTACATTATGGATGCGCATACTTCCGGTCAAGTAGCAAGATGCCCGCCCTGGTCACAGTTTACACAGAAGGGGAAATTTACTCCCAAGAAATGCAGATGACCAAGTACTGACCATTTGATTCACCCTTACTAATTGGAATGTACGCTATTGTTAGGAGGGGTGATCTGTGTAATCCTGAAGCAAGGTATTTCATGAAATATTCTACTGTTTTCTATTCTATAATTGAGAACATGTTCCAGTGTCCAAATGCGATTATTCTTAGGCAGATGCTTGGCTACTTTTAACTTTGTGTTACATTCTGCAGGAATCACTGCGTAAGATCACCACTACCCTGGCCCTGAAGAATGATGAGATCACAAACTTCATCTGCTGTCTGAAACAGAGCCTGGAGAACCTGGAGGTACTGTACACACCATCTGGGCAGGTCTAACATTATGTTACAGTCTGAAGCAAGATTGCAGCATGTGTGTGACACAATGGTTTTATGAACTTGGCATAGTGTACATGGCGTACTAGTCTGTCTAACTGGATGGTCAGAGAGTCTATCAGTGAACTGATTCCTTCCCTATTGGCCCCTGCAGGGGAACTCCAGCCATGTCCAGGAGGACCTGGAGACAGAGTTCAGCTCCCTCCACTCAGTACTGGATGAGCTGAAAGACAGTATGGTCACCAGGATCAAACAGGAGAGGGCCAGCCGCACCTATGAGCTACAGGTCAGTTCATCTTTATTGGGTTTTTACTGGATAAGAATTTTACAGGCTTTTGCTTTGCATTTCTTGATCTTTTAAGATTTCAGTCATTAACATTCAACATTGAAAAAAAATGTTTTATGACTTCCCAGGCTATCCAATCATAGGATCGACTTATGATCAGTTTAGCATGACTCATTCTCAGGTTTAGAATTGGGATAACTTTTTGTGAGTAAAGCCATGTGCATACTGATTCAGTGCTGCTTAGAAATGTTGCTACAGTATGAAAGGCTGTGTGTGATGGGGTCTGCAACGTTAGTATTCCTAGAGGATTATTGTGTCTGTACTGTATAATCCTGTTGACCTCTCAGCATCTGAGTGTCAGTTAGCCAGTCAGTCAGACAAAGCAGCGGCATGGGTAGCTTTACAGAACTACATTGCTTCCATCTGTGCTTGATTATGTGAGTGGGAAGTGTAGAAACCAAAGTGATATACTGAACAGCCAATTACAGTAGGTTAATTGAAGAAAAAAATAAAGTGGCTCATGACAATTCAACTCAAATAACTTTTCCTGTGATGGAAAGAAACCTCAATGACACAGTAAAGAAGACATTTGTTACATTAGAAGGAAACATTGTCTGGACTGTGATTAAATATATCCTTCTCTCTCTCTGTCTTTCTCTCTGGTTCTCTCTCAATTCCAATCAATTCAAGGGGCTTTATTGGCATGGGAAACATGTTTACATTGACAAAGCAAATGAAATGGATAAACAAAAGTGAAATAAACAATAAAAAGTGAACATTAAATATTACACTCACACAAGTTCCAAAAGAATAAAGACATTTCAAATGTCATATTATATATATATACAGTGTTGTATCAATGGGCAAGTAGTTAAAGTATAAAAGGGAAAATAAATAAATATGGGTTGTATTTACAATGGTGTTTGTTCTTCACTGGTTGCCCCAGGTCACACATCTTGCTGCTGTGTTTTCACGCTGTGGTATTTCACCCAATAGATATGGGAGTTTATCAAAATTGGATTTGCTTTCTAATTGTTTGTGGATCTATGTAATCTGAGGGAAATATGTGTCTCTCTGGTTCTCTCTCTGGTTCTTTCTCTCTGGTTCTCTCTCTGGTTCTGTCTCTGGTTCTCTCTCTCTATCTCTGGTTCTCTCTATCTCTGTCTCTGGTTCTCTCTGTCTCTGGTTCTCTCTGTCTCTGGTTCTCTCTGTCTCTGGTTCTCGCTGTCTCTGGTTTAATCGTCTCTCTCTACCTCTGGTGTGTGTGTGCTTCTGCTGCTCGTCTGGTCTCTTTCTGGTTCCTGCTCTCTCTCTCTGGTGTCTCTGCTCTCTCTCTCTCTCTGGTTCTCTTCTCTCTCTCTGGTTCTCATCTCTGGTTCTCTCCTCCCTGGTTCTCTCTCTCTGGTTCTCGTTCTCTCCTGGTTCTCTATCTCCCTGGTTCTCTATCTCTGGTTTCTGCTATCTCCCTGGTTTCTATTCTTCTCTGGTTTTCTCCTCTGGTTTTCTCCCTCTGGGTTTTCTCCTCCTGTGGTTTTCTCCCTCTTGGTTTTCTCTTTCTGCTCTTCTGTTGTGGTTCTCGTGTTCCTCATGTGTTCTCTGTCTGGTGTTCTCTGTGTTCTGTCGTCTGTCTGCTGGTTCTCGTTGTTCTCGGGTTCATGCTTTGCTGTCTGGTTGTTCTTCGTTGTGCGTTCTTGTTGCTCTGGTCTTCTGGTGTCGTCGTGTCTCTTGGTTTCTGTGGTCCTCTGGTTCTCTCGGGTGTCTGCGTGGGGGTGTCTCTGGCTGTCTGTCTGAGTTGCTGCTCGTGTCGGTTCTGTTCTGATCTGTCTCTGGTTCTCTCTATAGTGGTTCTGCTGTCTCGTCTGCTCTCTTGGTCGGTCTCTCGTCGTCGTGTCTTCTCTCTAATCCTGCTCTCTGTCTGTCTGCTCTGCTGCGTGTGTCTTTCTCTTCTCTGTGCTCTGGTTTCTCTCTCTCTGTCTCGGTGGTTCTCTGCTGTCGTCTTGTTCTCGGTTCTGTCGCTGGTGTCCTGTCTCTTAATCTCTTCTCTGGTCGTGGTTCTCGTCGTCTCTCTTCTTCGTCGTCATTCTCGTCTCTCTCGCTGTCTCTGGTTCTCTTTCTCTGGGTCTCTCTCTTTCAGAGTCAGCTGAGTGCGTGCTCCAAAGCCCTGGAGAGCTCTGAGGAGCTTTTGGAGGTAGCCAATCAGACTCTCTGCTCCTCGGAAGCAGACGACTTCACTCAGGTAACGGCTGGATGAAAAGCTTCCATAACCTAGCTAATTTAATTTCCATATCTTATGCAATGATGCCATTGGCATTTTGCTTGAGGATATCCATAATGGTTTTATTGGCATGAGTGTTGTTATACATTTGACATTTTAGTAATTTAGCAGACACTCTTATCCAGAAGGAATTACAGTAGTGAGTGCAAACATTTTTGTACTTTTACAGACTGGTACCCTGTAGGAAACGTTGAAAGCGCCAGGCTTTACCAACTGAGCTACACAGTTACTATCTGTTTCTTATCTTTATGTACCTTTTATTGTAAAGCTGTACAGTATGTTAATCTGATGTGGTTCGTTGTGATGTATGTTTACTGTGTAACACAAATGTAATGTTTTCAATTGTAAGGATGTGGCTGCAACTGAGTTCTCTCTCGGTCCATATCTCCCCTCCTTTCCCTTTTGCTTTCCCTGTCTGCTTCTCTCCAGGCGGCCAAAGACATTAAGGATAGGTATAGTACATTGCTCTCCATTTCTCAAAGTATCTTCTTAACTCACTAACCATCTGCTCACCCACACACATTCCAACAAAATATAGATGACATACAATCACGCTGTAGCACACCCTTTTAATCACCACTCTGTAGTCTTCTTGCTCACCTCACCTGCCCTCTCTGTCCCAAACATGTGTCAGTCCCTCATGGCACGTGCTCCAATCTATCCCCTCTCTGGCTGTGTCAGTTTAGTTTTGGACGTTTCGTGTGTGTCTGTTCATGATTCACAAATATGTTTTTGTGTGGTACTTTAGAAAAATAGTTAGTATGATATTATAGCTCTGTGTAAAGTGATTACTAGTTACAGTAGTATTACAGTACAACACTCACTGTGTCCTGTCAGTCCTTCAGTGGGTTGAATAATGAGACATGTCTCACTCTGTGTGTCTTTGTTTGGGGGAGAGCAGTGTGACAATGGCCCCTGCCTTCCGTTTGTCGCTGAAAGCCAAAGCCAGTGACAGCATGAGTCACATGATGGTGGACTTCACCCAAGAGCGCGAGATGCTGCAGGCAATCAAGTTCCTCCCAGGTCAGTGTGGGACCCATTATGTCTGTCTATTGGTTCCTCTTTAATAACAGCAATGGACAATGCTCTATGGACAATAATGGTATAATGGGTGGACTGGCGGCCATTACGAGTTTACCCATTGGAGCAAAGCAGGAAGTAAAAGCAGGAAGTGTAACCAGCAATCTGTGCTGTGATTTGTTGAATCAACTCAAATGTCATTACAAAAAATGCATTCCATTGCATGAGCCACGTAAGTTAGCATAATTTGAATGAACATTCTACATTACCATGGAAAGTAAGGCATCATGAGTGTACCCATGAGTTTAACAGTCAAATTGCCAATGTTAGAGGTTCCAGACTCGTTCTATTCATTCTTATTTCTGTGCTTACAACATTCTCTACTGAAGTTATATTTCATTTAACTGTTGTGACAATGTGTTTTTGGTACCACCCATGTTGACCAAACCTAGCCCTCTCAGTATGAAGGACGTAAGCCCCAATTTCTCTCCCCAGTACCTGCCACCCCAGAGATTCTGGTGTCAGAGTGCCAGGTCTGTGACAACACGGTGACAGTACAGTGGGCTCTGCCGGAGCCTGACACCAAGATAGATCACTATGACCTGGAGCATCGCCGCACCAACTACGAGGGGCCGCCCCGCGCCCGGGAGGACTACCCCTGGATGGTGGTGGAGGGCATTCGAGAGACAGAGTACACCCTTACAGGTAAGCGTGTCAGGCTACGGGTTAGAGTTAAAGCTAGGGTTAGGGTTGAGCCGGGGATGTGGACATGAAACTAGGGTTAGGGTTATGGCTTGGGTTAACTAGTAAGAGGAGGGCCTGTCTTTAGATGCAGTAGCCTAGGAGTAATACGTTTACTTAAATTGACCAACTGTGATTATCAAGTACCCTTTATGTGATTTCAGGGCTTCGCTTTGACACACGTTACATGACGTTCCGTGTGAAGGCGTGTAACAAGGCTGTGGCAGGAGAGTTCTCTGAGCTTGTAACACTGGAGACACATGGTGGGTGAACTGGACATTGTCCTCCACTCAGGAGGGAGAATGCATGTACACTGTATCTTTTTGTCCTAAATGTCTTCTAATGTGATAAGAATCAATGAGTCAGCACATCAACATAAAGCCTGGGTCTATCTCGCCACCCCTCTACTCCTCCCTGCAGCGTTCTTGTTCAAGCTGGATGCAGGCTCGTCCCATCAAAACCTGAAAGTGGAGGACCTCAGTGTGGAGTGGGACAGCTGTGGGGGGAAGGTCGTCCAGGACATCCGCAAGGACAAGAACAGAACCAACCAATCTCCCATGCACTCCCCAGCCAGGTCAGAGACACTTTCTGCCATATCCTTTGTGCATGAAAGTTGAGGTTCAACTTTGGCGTCCTCTGACTCTCCCTCTTCTCCTCTCCTAGGACGGCCATGAATTCACCGAAGAGAGTGCCGTCTGCTCGGGTCGGCAGAGACCGATTCACGGCTGAGTCCTACACTGTACTGGGAGACACCTTTATCGACGCAGGCCAGCAGTACTGGGAGGTGCGGTTCGATAAGGAGAGCAAGGCGTTCGCTGTGGGCTTGGCCCTGCGGAACCTGGGCCGCTTTGACCAGCTGGGGAAGAGCAACTCCTCTTGGTGCATCCACCTTAACAACTGGCTGCACCAGAGCCTCACAGCCAAGCACAACAACAAGGCCCGCACCCTGGACTGTCCCATCCCGGACCGCATAGGGGTCTACTGCAACTACGAGGAGGGTGAGACAGACCCCCAGATACACCTCAAATATATCTCCTCTCCACCTTACACTGGAGCAGCTTTTCCACATTCAGTTAGGGGGACCACTTAACTGAGACTGACAAACAGTACATAGTGATTTGTACTTAAGACCAATCTTCATTAAAAAGGATTAAATAGGTCTGGATTAAGGATTGGATCAGGAGTGGGTTAGGTAATGTAATCAAATGAACATGTTCACTTGAGCCTGTCTGTACTCTGTCTGTGTTCTGTAGCTATGCTGCTGTATCAAATCTTTAGCTGCCTTAAGAGTTACATTTCTCTCCATCCAGGTGCACTGTCCTTCTACAACGCCAGAACCAAGACGCTGATGCACACCTTTAGAACCAAGTTCACTCAGCCTGTCATACCAGCCTTCTCGGTGAGAAACTTTGATTTTGTTTACTTTGTGGGTCACTATCTCTAGGCAAATCACAGCAGAAAGAAATTAGGCCACTGTCTTCGAGAAAACACACCTTATATGTTAGGTTTGTGTTCTGTCGAACCCCTGCAGGTGTGGAATGGGAGTTTCTCGGTGCAGACGGGTCTGCAGGTGCCCAGTGTGGTGCAGAGTGGCCAGAGGAAGAACAGTGGTACCAGCAGCTCCAACGCCAGCCTCACCTAGACCCATCCAGGCCACAGCCACTACAGAACTTTACCCCACTGAGGCTGTGTGGTGCTAGGAGCTCAATCTGGCCCAGCGCTGCCCACTGCTCATCCCAACACCACCATACACACCATGCCTGCCTGCCTGCCTGGGGTGATGGTTGTACTCTGCCTCATCCAAGTCAGCTCATTACACTCCCTGTGCCTTCCAGAGAGGTGCCCTCATCCGTATACTCACTTAGGCAGAACTGAATCAGTCATTTAATTCATATCCATAATTAAAGGCAAAATGACGATAGCCTAGTTACCAGTATATTAGGAGCTAGGCACATATGTTTATATTGGAATGCAACATTCAAAGACCCCAATGCAACGAGAAACAAATAGTCCATATAACTTGGTTGTAGTACAGTAGTCATGAATACATACTGAATGTTCAAAATCCTCTGCCTATAATTTAGCTAGTTGCTCCTCAGTACAGAAACACCTAATTTATCTGTATAACCCAAATAACTTTGTAGCAAAATGACATGCTTCTAATCAATATATAAACACTAGGAATGTATTGAATTCTACATCGCCAGCAGCTGTCTGGGGACAAGTGGAAACAGAGTTGGAAATACAGTACACCTGATTGTTTTGTAGAAGTGTTTGTATGGGGGAGCATGGGTCTGAATATGCGTGTGTTGGTTTGAAATGTACTGTTATATGTGTGTGTCCCTAACTTGTCACCGTTTAATCACCTGCAGTGAGAAGATAAGCCATTGTATGAGCTGGGTGGGGACTCCCTGGATAAGAAAGAGATGTTGCTGAAAGTGTTTAGTTCAATGTTAACAATCTAGAAGAAAAAGATACGCACACCTATTAGGTGAGGTGCTGGCTAGCGGAGTAGAAAACTTAAAAATAAAGGAGAGCCGCACACTCTAGGAGCTCAGATGCAAAAATATTTAATTTACCAACGTTTCGACAGGCAAGCTGTCTTCATCAGGGTACAATCACAGACACTGCGGGATGACTCGTTTATATAGTGTCAAGACACACAGGTGTCTGTAATGGCCAAGAGTGGCCTAATATCATTGGTTAATTTCTCAAATATTAAAATGGCATAGAAAGAGCAGCATACAATAAATACAAATGGATAGCATACGATCATAGACTCACTTAAGACCACACAAGCCTACAAACAACCACAATGGCAAAGTCACAACAATCACAAGAATGGCTTCAGATCAAAGTCCCCGTTGAGACCGAAGGGAGCAAGGGTCTTTAAGTTAAAGATCCAAGCAGCCTCTCGTTTTAACAATAAATTATCAAGGTCACCCCCTCTCCTAGGGAGTGACCTTGACCTTTCGCAGACCTTTCGCAGAGACGAAATCAAGTGGCCTGCCTCCAAAAAGTGGGCCGCAACTGGGTAGATGCTTTTCTTAACTCCTGTTCTGAACATCTGAGATTTACTATGCAATCTGATACACGTCAAATCAGTTTTCTTGATCTTCTGATCTTGTGTGAAAATAATGTTCTATACACTGATCTTTACAGGAAACCTACTGATCGTAACAGTTTGTTGAGGGCTGATAGCTGTCACCCACTTCCCTTGAAAAATAATTTGCCCTACAGCCAATTCTGTTGAATCAAAAGAATTTGCAAAAAACAATCAGATTTCGACAGAAATAGAGTCGCAAAGAAAGTTCAAGGAGCCCCAAAAATTATCAGATTAATATTGCCATTGAGAAAATTCAAAACAAAACGAGACATGACCTTTTTCAAGGGCAGTCTCGCAAAAAGACGCAGTCTTGCATTCTAACTACCCGCTATTCAAAGCGCTCTGAACAAATGAAGGGAATCGTTCACAAACATTGGCACACTCTAAAATCCGATGATAGTCTCGGTAATGTGTTTTCGGACCTTCCCTTGGTCGTATTTTCGCGGGGCAGAAATCTCAGACCAATTGGTACACTCTGATTTACCACCCCAAGATATTCCTGAACAATGTCTATTTGCACCCCTACTGGATGGAAATTATAAGTGTAATGGCTGTGCTCAATGCAATGGCACTTATAAATGCAGATCCTTCAAACACCCACAAACAGGGAAATCGATCCCAATCAAAGGTGTTATTACGTGCCCCACTAAGGCAGTTATTTATCTTATAACTTGTCCTTGTGGTAAAAATTATGTGGGTAAAACAAAGCGTGAATTAAAAGTACGTATCTCAGAGCATCGTAGCAGCATTAGGTGCCAAAACTTGACCTACCCAGTTGCGGCCCACTTTTTGGAGGCAGGCCACTCGATTTCGTCTCTGCGTTATATTGGCATCGAACATGTCACCCTCCCTAGGAGAGGGGGTGACCTTGATAATTTATTGTTAAAACGAGAGGCTGCTTGGATCTTTAACTTAAAGACCCTTGCTCCCTTCGGTCTCAACGTGGACTTTGATCTGAAGCCATTCTTGTGATTGTTGTGACTTTGCCATTGTGGTTGTTTGTAGGCTTGTGTGGTCTTAAGTGAGTCTATGATCGTATGCTATCCATTTGTATTTATTGTATGCTGCTCTTTCTATACCATTTTAATATTTGAGAAATTAACCAATGATATTAGGCCACTCTTGGCCATGATTACAGACACCTGTGTGTCTTGACACTATATAAACGAGTCATCCCGCAGTGTCTGTGATTGTACCCTGATGAAGACAGCTTGCCTGTCGAAACGTTGGTAAATTAAATATTTTTGCATCTGAGCTCCTAGAGTGTGCGGCTCTCCTTTATTTTTTAGTTCAATGTTAACACCATTCATGTCACCTGATGTCTAAACTCAGTGCTGGTGTGCTATTATTTTAAATAGTCTTACGTTCTTGTCATGTTGATGGTATGCATCATATGAATATAACCTGCAGTGCTTTAACGCAATTCTTTTACTTTATTTCATGGGTGAACAAATTTCACAATGTAAATATGTCCCTTTCATTTTTCCACTACAGTATGCATCTGTCACACTGAGTTTAATAAAGCAGTAAGACAGCCCTGTGTGTCTCTCATTGTGTACATTGAGGACAAGTACATTTCAGGAGTAAAGACTACTACATTTTGTTCTCACAAGAATATAGACAGGATATAATCCCTGTGATTCATTTTATTTCAATCAGGACACATTGGCTTCATTACTTTTCTGACATAGAACTGAGAGACAAATATAATGCTCCCAGTAAAGATTGTAGTGTTATATCAGAAGACAAAACTTAACAAGAGCCAACAACACTGACTGGTATAGACAAATATTTGATACTGTAGGCCTATTGGATTATAGAAAAAAAAATACATGGTGTGGATAATGTGACATTTACATGTCGATTTACAGTCTTAATTTGCTGTTGTGTGGTTTGGATGAAACGGTCCAGGAAGAAGGAATCGATAAGGCATTCATCTTCTGAGAGTCTGAGCTGACAGCGAGCTCGGGAGAGACCCAGGCACGCAGCCCAGGGTAGGTGGCGGCCAGACTGGGAGGGAAACACAGCCCATGTCGGTCTGTCTATTAGAGACATTAGCTTTGTTTACACCTTGTGCTAACGTGAGTTTCATGATCTGATCAATATGATCCAATCACTATCTGAACAAGGTTTGTCGTGTTTACACATTGTATTAAATGTGACCAGATTACCTGGTGCCTCCCTGTATGCAAATTATTTGACAGATATTCTTTCAAATTAATATGAATGTATTTATTTTAAGACAAAGGTTCTAACTGTTAACAACACTAGAGGATGGTATAATGATTATTTCAATTGTTTGATCATCCAGATCTGTTTACACTTGATTGATATCAAGACACAATGCGTGCCTGACTACAATGTGTCTTTTAATCATCTACACCAGTCTAAAAATGTGGGCACATTTAGAATGTGGACAAGATCAGGACAAAGGGTGCATGTTAGCACCAGGTATAAATGGGACTACAGACAGATTCTCTGGGAGAATTTGACCCAACGGCATCCGGCACCCATCCGACATGCTTTGAACTGTAATTCACATAAGCGACAGTACTTAACTGGCTCTAGTCGGACCAATTTTAATCAAGCTTTAGGGCAGTAGTATGGAGTTGAGGGAGTGTTCCCAATTTGTTGCGAGTCCAGTGTTGTAGGTTTTTTCACCTGCAGATGGAATAGCTGCCAGGAGAGATCACTGTTGATGCGCCAACCTCTTCTCCAACTTCAGTTTCAGCTCCTCAGATATGGCTGAAAGGAAGACAAGAGTCAAGAAACCAGCATTTAGGGTTTTAAGTTTAAGTTCCCTGAGCAATTACTTCTTATAATCATATTGTAGATGGTTGGAACTCTTCTAAATGAAAAGACCGAACCAAAACGGTTGACCTACTCCGAGCCACAACGTCTAGTGGGACAGAATTTACAGCGAGGCGTCTCAACCTGACGTCAGGGGTATCTGTAGAGGTGCTGGGGGAGGTACGAGGTGTCGGAACAGGGGGCATCAGTGGTGGATTCAGGGTCTTCCTCTCAGCTTCTACAACACAAGGGAGAATGTTTTCATTGATTGATCGATTCCAAAAGGGAAGATTTAGTGTCACACAAGCAGCTACCCAAAAAAGAAATACAACAAAAAACAATGAAACAAAGTGCCATAATACGGGTGGTTCCACGAAACGAGTCCCTTTCACGTCCCTTTGATATTTTAAGTCGAAATTGTGCACAAACATTGTATATAGTGTTGTTCCGAAAGGTTGCTGGATCGAATCCCTGAGCTGACAAGGTAAAAATCTGTCGTACTGCCCCTGAGAAAGGCAGTTAACCCACTGTTCCCGATGACGTGGATGTCAATTAAGGCAGCCCCCCCTCTCTGATTCAGAGGGGTTGGGTTAAATGCGGAAGACACATTTCAGTTGAATGCATTCAGTTGTACAACTGACTAGGTATCCCCCTTTCCCTTTTATATGTTTTCCTTTTCTTTCTTTTGCTGTTTTTCAGCTTTATTGCTCTCTACTTGAGAGTAGTATATGCTAACACCACATTCCCTGTGTACGTGTGGTTTGTTCTAGTAGAAATACATCTATAACATGTTCTGTTCTATCCTGTATTTCTATCTGATATTATATCTAGTGGCCCTTTTGGGTACTTTAGATTACATCAGGTGTCTGCAATTACCTTTGGCTCGCTGTATGGCTTTATCTGTTCCACTATTGTTTGTGGAGATATGCTCTGATGAAGGTCGATTGACCGAAAGCTCAGCTATAAGTACATAGTTCATGAAATGCCTTTCAGTTTGTTATTGACCGAGGTTGTTAGAGTAGTCGGGGAGAGTGGGGTAAGTTGAGACATTTTCTACATGATTCAGCATCCCTATGACAAGGGAAATATAGTATTCTTTCTAACAAAGATACATTACATGACCAAAAGTATGTGGCATCCCGCCAAACCCAGATTCATCCGTTGGACTGCCAGATGGTGAAGCGGGATTCATCACTCCAGAGAACTTATTTCCACTGCTCCAGTGTCTAATGGCGATGAGCTTTACACCAGTCCAGCCGACGCTTGGCATTGCATATGGTGATCTTAGGCTTGTGTGCGGCTGCTCGGCCATGGAAACCCATGTCATGAAACTCCTGACAAACAGTTCTTACGCTGACGTTGCATCCAGAGGCAGTTTGGAACTTGGTAGTGAGTGTTGCAACCGAGAACAGACCATTTTTACGCGTTACGTGCTTCAGCACCTGGCAGTCACATTCTGTGAGCTTGTGTGGCCTACCACTTTGTGGCCGAGCCATTGTTGCTCCTAGACGTTTCCACTTCATAATAACAGCACTTACAGTAAACCGGGGCAGCTCCAGCAGGGCAGAAATTTGACGAACTGACTTGTTGGAAAGCTGGCATCCTATGACGGTGCCATGTTGAAAGTCACTGAGCTCTTCAGTGAGGCCATTCTACTGCCAATGTTTGTCTATGGAGATTGCATGGCCGTGTGCTCAATTTTATACACCTGTCAGCAACGGGTGTGGCTGAAATAGCCGAATCCACTCATTTGAAAGGGTGTCCACATACACTATGGATGCAAAAGTATCTACATACATTTCGGGATGTTGTGTATTCATGTAAACATTACAGTAGTGAATACATGTCCAAAAAATTGTTTATTTGATAACAGGCTTAACACCTAACAAAATACTTTGTACTTTTTTAAACACGTAGGCCCTAGTGTTACCTCATATTCCAGAGATAATGCCTTGCATTACGCCTGGGGGGGTGGGGGGGGGGGGGGTTGACACTTCAATTTGCTCAACCTTCCATTGGCTCAACTCCCCCCATGGCAAGTATTTGGAATATATTAGCCCACACAGCTACAAGGATGCACTTTCATGCTAGGTTTAGGACCTCATATTGTAGGTTATAGGAACCCCATCTGATGTACAGAACAATCTTAAAATGATATGCTTTTGTTTTGATACAAGCATCAAGAAACCTTTGTGAAAATCCATTTATTGGACCTAACTTGCTTACCACATTTTCCATGTGGTTTCTTCCTTCACAGACTCCATGAAATGATGACCTCTTCCTAAATATTTGGTCAAATTATAAGATGCATGGTTTACAAGAAAAAAAGGGGTCTCACCTAACCCTTTGGCTCAACTCACCCCAATCTCTCCTAAAGTACCAGTAGTCTTAAGAAAGTGGGACTCACTTGGCAGACGAAAAGGTGTGGGAGGAGGCTGAGGGGGGTGAGCAGCCTGCACTGCAGTGCCTTCTTCCCTTTCTTCCTCTAGAAAAGCACACAAACAGGAATAGCAACAGAGGGTGAGGAATGAAGTCATACCTGAAGTGTGTTGGAAGATAGAGCGGAGGGGGGACAGAGTAATGATAGTACTCACGGGTGTCATTGCGGTAAAGGATCTCCCCTCTATCTGACTCAGACTCTGGAGTTGGCACACGCTCTCTTGGACCTGGGATTAAAACACAATATTCCTTTTATGTCCTCTTTCCATTACAACTCATTGAATCTGGTCATTACTAAGGCAAAACATTCATCATTTGAAGCTTGAGATAGAAGTTGCCAAGTAGATCTAGGATCAGATCCTTTCCCATGGTCTTACATCATATAGTCTAACACCACGCAAATTAACTACCGGTCTTGTCTACCTGTCCAAAAATGTGTGTTAGCGGCTACCTCCAATTCCTTATTTTAATGAGAGCTATAGTTGTAAAGTTGGTTAGAGATGATACTCTTGATGTAAAGCCAACATGGTGCCATTGTAAAGGTGTGTGTGATTGTTAACAGGGTCAAGGAGGTCCCAGTAAGGGAGGTATGTATACCTGGTTTGGGAGGGAGGGCAGGGACTGGCACAGGGGGCATGGGAGTACTGGGGACGCACTGCAGACTCTTCTCTCCACTCTCCTCATTTGCCTGAACAAACACTGCATAGACAGCGGGTATTAATGTTATGACCAACACGACTGATAAGCCAGAGCCATATTTTTTTATTTTATTTTATTTTTATTTATTTTTTTATTTATTTTTTATTTATTTTTATTTTTGGGGGGGGGTTGGATCAGCTTAATCTTGCGGAAAGAATGTTGCTTCCAATGTAATTGTCTGCATCATTTCCAATCCCCCATATTTTTTGGGGTAAATATATATATCCATACACGCATGCATACATATACACATATATATACATACACATACCTATATAGACATACATACTTTTTTAAAGAATATACCTTTATTATTATTCCCCGCACCCTACCACCGATCCCCCAATTGGAGTAAACTAATAAACACTTCTGCTTTTACCTTCAATTTATACATCTTATACCCATCTTACAGACACAGTCCACTTTACAATAGTTCTCTCTTATTTGTTCTTAGTCCTTCCTCTATTTCTGTTGTCCATCCAATTTCATTTCCACTTGTAACTGTGCTATTTCACAAWAGCTCCGCACCTATACACATTTCACAGATCCCGTATGCCCTACATTGTTTATCTTGTTATTAGCCCCACCCTTCAGCTCCACTCAACCTTTCCCATCTATCTTCCAACATCATCCATTTCGGATTTTTATTTGCCATATATTTTTCAACTGTGCTGTGAGCCAGAGCCATATTTAACTTAAGATGGACAATTAACAGAAACATAGGGAAAAACTGAGAATTAGAGAGAGAGCGAGAGAATAAATGGTAGTAAATGGTGTGTGTGTGCTCTTTCTTACTGATGCTCTCTTCGTAGGGTCCCTCCATAATGAAGGGTGTCAGAGCTCCATTAGTCTTCTCCACAAGACAGTTGATGACACCATGCAGTGTGGCACAGGGGATCTACAGGCAGAACCAATATCATTAACAAACTGCATACACCACAGCTGAAAACAGCCTGTCAATATGGCTGCATTCAGACAGGCAGCTCAAATCTGATCTTTTTTTTCACTAATTGGTATTTTGACCAATAAGATCAGCTCTGAAAAAGATCTGCTGTGAAAAGATCTGATGTGATTAGTCAAAAGACCAATTAGTGGAAAAAATATCAGAATTGGTCTGCCTGTGTGAGCGCAGCCTATGCCTGAAAACAGACCGAGTCAACATGACTCATTTAGAGAAACATTTAGTACACACTGTACCAGCAATCAATCTGAGTTAAAAGCTCAGATATCGCCTACAGCAGAACTAAGGCCGTGTCCCGCTCATCACTTCAGAAAGGACCAATAAAGGTAAGATGTATTATCATGCTGATTGAGTTGTCTGTAAATCAGGAGAAAACAGGGGCAGGCAAAGACAATCTGTTATGGTTTATTGTCCTGTGGAATATTTCATCAGTCTCCCTTATCACTCCCTCACATTGGGTTAACCTGAGGTTCAATGCCTCTCTAGGGTCAGAACGAGAATTCACTTTCATAAGTTTAGATTGACGAAAAGTGCAACATTGTTATTTGCCATAAAGAAAATAACTTTCTTTAAATGTATTATTTTGCATTAAAGTATTGGGTGTGGCAGTTGACAAGCATGTGTATTCAGAAAGGAGGAAGCAGGAATCCCTTTGAAATACTCACTGGAGTCTCTACATCGAATGTGTATCCTCCGTCATGTTTCCTAGCCACGCGATAGTGTCTGAATACAGGCCTGACCGAAGAGAGATACGTTATCAAGGAGTGGCACATTAATGAATTATAAGTAATAATCAATCTATCTACTGGAATCTAATCTATCTGTCACATCAACAAATAAGTATGCACTTCTCTTCACGTGATTCAGCACGTGTGGCCTATCATGGACTATTAATCAAATTATCATGTGACATGCATTTGCTTTGACTGTACTGCAGATATCATTGTCGGGAATTGAGGGGAATGGGGGGGGGGGGCGTACCCATTGAGGTCCTGTCGAGTGGTGACAGCCAATGAGACTCCGTCCCTGCTGGGCCGCAGCAGCAGGTTCCCACGGTCAGAGTGTCTCTCCAACATAATCTCTGCCTCGGTACGAGACACTGGCTGGTAACACCTGCACACAGACCATCCACATATAACACATCTGAACAGAGGAAATCAAAGGTCTAAATAAGCCTATACAGAGTTAGGCAAAATCCATTAGTTTAGTGTATGCTTACGCAGGCATGTCCTCTACGAGACTGAGGTTGGAGCTGGATGCTGCAGCAAGGGTAAGGGACAGGTTGTTCCGTCTCTCCCTCTCTGTCTCCACTGTCTCCCTCATCATGTGGATCTGGCCAGGAAGCAGGTTGAGTGAGCTGGGCACTGACAGCTGGAGGGAGAGACACACAGGGACTGTTTAATACCGTCATTTAGACCAAAAACCATGAAACACAGCATTTCTGAGACAATATTGGCTGAGCTATGTGGTATAATCCTATCAAATTCCCCACATATATAATTATACAATGCCAATAAACACTGACATTATACTGTCTGTGAATGCAGAGGGAGAGAGATTTTAAAAAAGAGCCAGGAGGAAGAGAGAGAAGGAAGGAGAGAGAGAGGAGGAAGGAGAAAGAGATGAGGAAGGAGAGAGAGAGGAGGAAGGAGAAAGAGATGAGGAAGGAGAGAGGAGGAAAGAGAGAGGAAGGAGGAAAGAGAGAGAGAGCGGAGGAAGAGAGAGGGAAGGAGAGAGAGAGGGGAAGGAAAGAGAGAGAGGAGGGGAGGTGGAAAAAGAGAGAGATGAGGAGAGAGAGGGGAAAAGAGAATAGAGCGAGAGGAAGAGAGAGAGAGGGAGAAGGAGAGAGAGCGAGGAGAGAAGGAAGAGAGAGGAGAAGGAGAGAGAAGGAGAAAGAGAGAGAGAGAGGGAAAGGAAGAAGAGAGAAAGAAGAGAGAAAGAGAGAGGAAGAGAGGAGAGGGGAGAAAGAGAAAGAAGGAGAAAGGAAGAGAGAAGGAGAGAAAGAGGAAAATAGAGAGAGAGAAGAGGAAGGAGAGAAGATGAGGAAGAAAGAGAGAGAGGGAGAGGGAAAAAGAGAGAAGAGTGAGAAAGAGAGAGAAGGAGAGAGAGGAAGGAGGAGAGAGGAGGAAAGAAGAGAGGAGGAAAGAGAGAGAGAGGAAAGAGAGAGAGAGGAGGAAGGAGGAAGAGGGAGTGGAAAGAGAGAGATGAGGAAAGAGAGAGGGAGGAAGGAGAGAGAGATGAGGAAGGAGAGAGAGGAGGAAGAGAGAGCAGGAGAAGGAGGGGGAGAGCGAGAGGAAAGAGAGAGCGAGGAGGAAGAAGAGAGCGAGGAGGAAGGAGGAGAGCGAGGGAGGAAGGAGGAGAAGCGAGGAGGAGGAAGGAGAGAAAGATAGGAAGGAGAGAGAAGAGGAGGAGGAAGGAAGAGAGAGAGAGAAGGGGAAAGAGAGCGAGGGAGGTGGAAAAAGAGAGAGATAAGGAAAGAGAGAGGAGGAAAGAGAGAGAGGAAAAGAGAGAGAGATGAGAAAGGAGAGAGAAGGAGAAGAGGAGAGGAGGAGAAGGAGAGAGAGAGAGGAGGAAGGAGGAGAGAGGAGAGGAGAGAGAGAGAAAAGAGAGATGAGAAGGAGAGAGAGGAGGAGGAAGGAGGGAGCGAGAGGAGGAAGGAGAAAGATGAGGAAGAGAGAAAGATGAGGAAGGAGAAAGGAGAGAGAGAGGAGGAAGAAAAGAAGAGGAAGGAGAGAGAGAGAGAAGGAGAAAGAGAGGAGGAAAGAGAAGAGGGAGGAAAGAGAGAGAGATGAGGAAGGAATGAGAAGGGGAGTGGAAAAAGAGAGATGAGGAAGAAAGAGGAGGAAAGAGAGAGAGAGATGAGAAAGGCGAGAGAAGAGAGAGCGCGAGGAGGAAGGAGAGAGAGGAGGAAAGAGAAAGGAGGAAGGAAGAGAGAGGAGGAGAAGAGAGGAAGAGAGAGAGAGAGAGGAGAGGGAGAGAGAGAGAGAGAGAAGAGAAGGAGAGAGAGAGAGAGAGAGAGGAGAAGGAAGAGAGAGGAGGAAGGAGAGAGAAGGAGAAGGAGAGAGAGAGAGAAGGAGAGAAGAGGAGAAGAGGAGGGAGGTGGAAAGAGAGAGAGAGATGAGAGGAGAGAGAGGAGAAAGAAGAGAGCAGAGGAGGAAGGAAGAAGAGAGGAAGGAGAGAGGAGGAAATAGAGAGGAGAGAGGAGAAAAGAGAGGAGGAAAGAGAGAGAGCGAGAGGAGAAGGAAGAGGAGGAAAGAAGAGAGAGAGAGGAAGGAGAGAGATCGAGAGGAGGAAGGAGAGAGATCGAGGAGGAAATAGAGAGAGAAGAGGAAGGAGAGAGAGGAGAGAGAGGAGGAAGGAGAAAGAGATGAGAAAGGAGAGAGAGAAGGAGAGAAGGAGAAAGATGAGAAGAAGAGATGAGAGAGAAGAGAGAGAGGAGGAGAAGAGAGAGAGGGGGAAGGGAGAGAGAGAAAGAGGAGGAGTGAGAGAGGAAGAAGGAGAAAGAGATGAGAAAGGAGAGAAGGAGAGAGAGAGGAGGAAGGAAGAGAGAGGAGGGAAGAGAGAAAGAGAGAGGAAGGAGGAGAAGAGGAGAAGAGGAGGAAAAGAGAGAGAGGAGAAAGAGAGAGGAGGAAAGGAGAGAGAGGAGAGGAGGAAAGAGAAGCGAGGAGGAGAGAGAGAAGGAGGAAGAAGAGAGGAGGAAGGAGAGGAGGAGGATGTGGGAAGAAGAGAGAGATGAGGAGAGGAGAGAGGAGAAAGAGAGAGAGCGAGGAGGAAGGAGAGAGAGCGAGAGGAGGAAGAGGAGAGAGCGAGAGGAAGAAGATAGAGAAGAGAAGAGAGAGAGAGGAGGAAATAGAAGAGAAGAGGAAGGAGAAAGAGAGAGAGAGGAGGAGGAGAGAGAAAGAGATGAGAAAAGAGGAGAAGAAGAGAGAGAGAGGAAGGAGAAAGAGATGAGGAAGGAGAGAGAAGGAGAGAGAGAGCAAGGAAGAGAGAGAGAGGGAGAAGGAGAGAGAGGAAAGGAGAGAAGGAGAGAGGGGAGGAAAGAGAAAGAGATGAGGACGGAGAGAGAAGGAGAGAGAGGAGGAAAGAGAGAGGAAGGAGAGAGAGAGGAGGAAAGAGAGAGGAGGAAGGAGAGAGAGAGGAGGAAGGAGAGAGAGAGAGGAGGAAGGAGAGAGAGAGGTCACGCTTATAAAGGTATTATTGTAATCACTGCCAGGAAAAGGAAAAGTCCCTTTGTGATAGCATAATTTGCTTTTGATATCATTGTTTGTTGTTCATCAGGGCAATCAGAGCAGAGATAAAGGTATTATTCTCAGTTTACTGACCAGGTATTAGCAGGAAAAATGATCATACTAAACATATGCGGTATGGTTGTGAATGAACTGTATCCTGATTCACTAACCTCAACTACACAGTAGATGAAACCTTTCCATAGTTCTCGAGCCTCTAGACTTGGGGCCTGTAGAGAGAGGGAGGGAGGGAGGGAGTGAAACCATTAAAACTATTAAACACAATAATGTTGCATAAAGACGATGAAAACAGTCCCCTATGTCCTTACAGTGATTTGGATCTCTCCGTCCTTCATGTACAGGAGGAGTCCTGCTGCCTCCAGGTTTCTGTCTCCACTGCAGTCATCTGTCAAGGACATGACGTCACTGAGATCCAGTTTCTCAACATACTATTAAAAACACACACACGAGTAGGTGAAATATTGGATTGTCCCCAACTGCAATACGTTGACCACTGTTCTTTTCTCTATTTAATGTACCACTGTCCCATCATAGCCCCCTTCTCTTGCCCATTACATTCAGGTAACTCACATCGTTGTCTTTAGTGTTGTTGAAGAAGAAAAGAGTGTTTCCACACAAGCATGTCCATAGTCTCCGAAATGCCTGGACAAACAGATAGATTTAAGACTTGTTGGAAAAGAGATGGTGAAAGATACCAAAGACAATGACAAGAATTTCTGATTCAGATAACCTTTAACTCATTATCCATAGTTCATGTCATACCGTTGTGTAACAGCTGGACTACTGACATTATAAAGAGTGTTGACAGTAATCATTGGAGCTGACTGAACTGGTTTGCTAGTTTCAATCAGTTACGGAAATCACAGTATGTTTCTCAGTAAGGAAAATGTGCATCATTTGAGCCATCAGTCTACACTCTCTTGCCACGAAAATTAAAATAAATTAAAATGAAACATGCACTTGTTTTTTTCTACTAGCACTGACTTTGCTTATAGCTACTTTGAGGGGAAATGTATTTGATACGACTGTGATGTGTGGTCGTCTCACCTAACCATCTTAAGACGAATGCACTAATTGGAATTTGCTCTGGATAAGAGCGTACGCAAATGACTCAAATGTAAATGTAATGGAGGTAGGCATGTGGCTTTCAGCACAAAGTGGAACATTAGATTATTATCGAGAATTGATCGCCCAGTGTAATTCATGCAAATCCTGTTGAACTGACTGACTCATGTCTAGTTCCTACCTTTGTGACAGTTTTATCCTGCAACTAAAAAGTACAAACTGGGAAAGATTTGGTGATGTGTAAATGGTGGTAAATAACATATTTGTCTTTCAGCTTCTTCTGTTGATATAACAACCTTATACTATCACGTGATGCCATTATCAATGACCCAGAGCAGAGCCTCAACACTGTCAACTCATGTCTGAAGCCCTATTCTAAAATAAGACAATACTGCAAAGAGAAGAATAAAGGTTGGTCAATATCTCTATCTAATCTGTCACAACAGCCTGGTCTTATCTTAAAGATGTCCTCCAGTGATTTTTGAACTTTTTCTGTTGAAAAAACTAAGTCCAAAGTATATGTTATGGTGTGTAGTGCATTTTCCTGGCATGGTTTAGGTCCACTTGTAGAATCTATGCCAAGGCGCATTGAAGCTGTTCTGGCAGCTTGTGGTGGCCCAACACTTTTTTAAGACATTATTATTTTGGCAGATACCTGTATGTGCTTGTGATAAAACTTAATCCACAGTTATTTTTTATAAACTATTTATCCTCTGTGGCTAAATGATGCTCTCTGCTGTATTTTGAACATTGAGAGCGGGCTCCTGTGGTTGGTATTTGTATGTTTTTTGCCTCTTGGGCCCCAGCCCGATCCACACAATTGACCAGTCACATTTATTTATTATGCAGATGATTTAAATGTTGTATTTATAAGTTACCCAATCAAGACAGGCCCCCCAGTTCCCTATGTGGGCCCCCTACCTCCTCTCCTCCCCCCATCTGATGATTAGTAGAGCAGCAGTATATATATAAATGACTAACCTGTACCCCCGCACATTGACTCGGTACCGGTACCCCCTGTATATAGCCTCATTATTGTTATTTTATTGTGTTACTTTTTAAAATATATATTTTTATTTTATTTTGTAAATATTTTCTTATATCTATTTTCTTAAAACTACATTGTTGGTTAAGGGCTTTGTAAGTAAGCATTTCATGGGAAGGTCTACACCTGTTATATTCGGCGCATGTGACAAATAAAATTAGATTTGATTCAGGTTTTTTTTAAATAAAAAATATATACAAGGAGTATGTGGACACTCCTTCAAATTAGTGAAATTGGCTATTTCATCCACACCCGTTGCAGACAGGTGTATAAAATAGAGCACACAGCTATGCAATCTCCATAGACAAACATTGTCAGTAGAATGGCCTTACTGAAGAGCTCAGTGATTTTCAACATGGCACCATCATAGGATGCCAGCTTTCCAACAAGTCAGTTCGTCAAATCTCTGCCCTGCTAGAGCTGCCCCGGTCAACTGTAAGTGCTGTTATTATGAAGTGGAAATGTCTAGGGGCAACAACCGCTCAGCCGCGAAGTGGTAGGCCACACAAGCTCATAGAACGGGACCGCCGAGAGCTGAAGCGCGTAAAAATTATCTGTCAAGTCTCAACAGTGAAGAGGCGACTCCGGGATGCTGGCCTTCTAGGCAGAGTTGCAAAGAAAAAGCCATATCTCGGACTGGCCAATAAAAAGAAAAGATTAAGGTGGGCAAAAGATCACAGATATTGGACAGATATGGCTTTTTCTTTGCAACTCTGCCGGTGTTTTGCGGGTACTATTTCATGAAGATGCCAGTTGAGGACTTTTGAGGTGTCTGTTTCTCAAACTAGACACTCTGATGTACTTGTCCTCTTGCTCAGTTGTGCACCGGGGCCTCCCACTCCTCTTTCTATTCTGGTTAGAGACAGTTTGCGCTGTTCTGTGGAGGGAGTAGTACACAGCGTTGTACGAGATCTTCAGTTTCTTGGCAATTTCTAGCATAGAATAGCCTTCATTTCTCAGAACAAGAATAGACTGACGAGATTCAGAAGAAAGTGCTTTGTTTCTGGCCATTTTGAACCTGTAATCGAACCCACAAATGCTGATGCTCCAGATACTCAACTAGTCTAAAGAAGGCCAGTTTTATTGCTTCTTTAAATCAGGACAGTTTTCAGCTGTGCTTACTTAATTGCAAAAGGGTTTTCTAATGATCAATTAGCCTTTTAAAATGATAAACTTGGATTAGCTAACACAACGTGGCATTGGAACACAGGAGTGATGGTTGCGGATAATGGGCCTCTGTACGCCTATGTAGATATTTAAAAAAAATCACCTGTTTCCAGCTACAATAGTCATTTACAACATTAACAATGTCTACACTGTATTTCTGATCAATTTGATGTTATTTTAATGGACAAAAAATGTGCTTTTCTTTCAAAAACAAGGACATTTCTAAGTGACCCCAAGCTTTTGAACGGTAGTGTAAATCAAATCAAATTTTATTGGTCACATTCACATGGTTAGCAGATGTTAATGCAAGTGTAGCGAAATGCTTGTGCTTCTAGTTCCGACCATGCAGTAATATCCAACAAGAAAACAAACAATTTCACAACTACCTAATACACACAAGTGTGAAGGAATGTAAAGGAATTAATAAGAATATGTACATATAAATATATGGATGAGCGATGGCCGAACGGCATAGTCAAGCTGTATATATATTTTATATTTTTTCACTGCAACCGCAAACCACATGAAGACTCAGGAGCTGCTCTCAATGAGTGTAGACAGCCTGATGCCGCTCTGCTAATCATCAGATGGGGAGGAGAGGAGGTAGGGGGCCTACGTGGGTAACTTTCCTATACAAAATAAATTATAAACTGCATAATAAATAAATGTGACTGTTCAAATGTGTGAGTCAGGGGCTGGGCCAACAGACTCGGTCTCGACCTTTAAGTCTTTATTGAAGACTCATCTCTTCAGTAGGTCCTATGATTGAGTGTACAGTCGTGGCCAAAAGTTTTGAGAATGACACAAATATGAATTTTCACAGAGTCTGCTGCCTCAGTTTGTAGGGTGTCAATTTGCATATACTCCAGAATGTTATGAAGAGTGATCAGATGAATTGCAATTAATTGCAAAGTCCCTCTTTGCCATGCAAATGAACATATCCACTGCATTTTAGCCCTGCCACAAAAGGACCAGCTGACATCGTGTCAGTGATTCTCTCGTTAACACAGGTGATAGTGTTGACGAGGACAAGGTTGGAGATCACTCTGTCATGCTGATTGAGTTCGAATAACAGACTGGAAGCTTCAAAAGGAGGATGGTGCTTGGAATCATTGTTCTTCCTCTGTCAACCATGGTTACTTGCAAGGCAACATGTGCAGTCATCATTGCTTTGCACAAAAAGTGCTTCACAGGCAAGGATATTGCTGCCAGTAAGATTGCACCTAAATCAACCATGTATCAGATCATCAAGAACTTCAAGGAGAGCGGTTCAATTGTTGTGAAGAAGGCTTTAGGGCGCCCAAGAAAGTCCAGCAAGCGCCAGGACCGTTTCCAAAAGTTGATTCAACTGCGGGATCGGGACACCACCAGTACAGAGCTTGCTCAGGAATGGCAGCAGGCAGGTGTGAGTGCATCTGCACGCACAGTGAGGCGAAGACTTTTGGAAGATGGCCTGGTGTCAAGAAGGGCAGCAAAGAAGCCACTTCTCTCCAGGAAAAAACATCAGGGACAGACTGATATTCTGCAAAAGGTACAGCGATTGGACTGCTGAGGACTGGGGTAAAGTCATTTTCTCTGATGAATCCCCTTTCCGATTGTTTGGGGCATCCGGAAAAAAGCTTGTCCAGAGAAGACAAGGTGAGAGCTACCATCAGTCCTGTGTCATGCCAACAGTAAAGCATCCTGAGACCATTCACGTGGGGTTGCTTCTCAGCCAAGGGAGTGGGGCTCACTCACAATTTTGCCTAAGACCACAGCCATGAATAAAGAATGATACCAACAAATCCTCCGAGAGCAACTTCTCCCAACCATCCAGGAACAGTTTGGTGACGAACAATGTCTTTTCCAGCACGATGGAGCACCTTGCCATAAGGCAAAAGTGATAACTAAGTGGCTCGGGGAACAAAACATCAATATTTTGGGTCCATGGCCAGGAAACTCCCCAGACCTTAATCCCATTGAGAACTTGTGGTCAATCCTCAAGAGGCGGGTGGACAAACAAAAACCCACAAATTCTGACAAACTCCAAGCATTGATTATGCAAGAATGGGATGCCATCAGTCAGGATATGGCCCAGAAAATTGACAGCATGCCAGGGCGGATTGCAGAGGTCTTAAAAAGAAGGTCAACACTGCAAATATTGACTCTTTGCATCAACTTCATGTAATTGTCAATAAAAGCCTTAGACACTTATGAAATGTTTGTAATTATACTTCAGTATTCCATAGTAACATCACAAAAATATCTAAAGACACTGAAGCAGCAAACTTTGTGAAAATTAATATTTGTGTAATTTCAAAACTTTTGGCCACGACTGTAGTCTGGCCCAGGGATGTGAAGGGTAACGCAAAGGCACTGGATTAACGAACCGCCCGTGTCTCTGCCTGGCCGTTTCCCTCTCTCCACCGAGATTCTCTGCCTCTCACCCTATTACGGGGGCTGAGTCACTAGCTTACTTGTGCTCTTCCATCCCGTCCCTAGGAGGGGTGCGTCACTTGAGTCACTGGCGTGATCTTCCTGTCCGGGTTTGGTGTCCCTCTCGGGTTTGTGCCGTGGGGAGATCTTCGTGGGCTATACTCAGCCTTGTCCAGGGTAGTAAATTGGTGGTTTGAAGATATCCCTCTAGTTGCATGGGAGCTGTGCTTTGGCAAAGTAGGTGGGGTTATATCCTGCCTGGTCGGCCCTGTGCGGGGTATCGTCGGACGTGGCCACAGTGTCTCCCGACCCCTCCTGTCTCAGCCTCTAGTATTTATGCTGCAATAGTTTGTGTCGGGCTAAGGTCAGTCTGTTATGTCTGGAGTATTTCTCCTGTCTACTCGTTGTCCTGTGTGAATTTAAGTATGCTCCCTCTAATTCTCTCTCCCTCCTCCCCTTCCGGAGGGCCTGAGCCCTGGGACCATTGCTCAGGACTACCTGCCCTGATACCCTTGCTGTCCCCAGTCCACCTGGTCATGCTGCTGCTCCAGTTTCAACTGTTCTGCCTGCGGCTATGGAACCCTGACCTGTTCACCAGACGTGCTACCTTGTCCCGGACCTGCTGTTTTCAACTCTATCTACCGCACCTGCTTTCTCTAACTCTGAATGCTCTTCTATGAAAAGCCAACTGACATTTACTCCTGAGGTGCTTACCTGTTGCACCCTCTACAACCACTGTGATTATTATTATTATTATTTGACCCTGCTGGTCATCTATGAATGTTTGAACATCTTTGCCATGTACTGTTATAATTTCAACCCGCACAGCCAGAAGAGGACTGTAGCCACCCCTCATTCTGAGAGTCTGATTCCTCTCTAGGTTTCTTCCTAGGGTTCCTGCCTTTCTAGGGAGTTTTTCCTAGCCATCGTGCTTCTACATCTGCATTGCTTGCTGTTTGGGGTTTTAGGCTGGGTTTCTGTATAGCAATTTGTGACATTGGCTGATGTAAAAAGGCTTTATAAATATGTTTTTTTATTTTATTATTATAATTTTTTATACAAGCATGCTCTCATGCTCTCAAGAGAGCATAATTTAGCCACAGAGGATCAATAGTTTATAAAAACAATATGTGGATTAAGTTTTATGAAGCACATACAGGTATCTACCAAAATGAAGAAAACACCAACATAAAGTGTCTTAAAAGGGTGTTAGGCCACCACAAGCTGCCAGAACAGCTTCAATGCACTTTTGCAAAGATTCTTACAAGCGGACCTAAACCATGCCAGGAAAATGCACCCCACACCATAACATGTACTTTATATTCTTGTTTACTCAAGTGTTTCCTTTATTTTGGCAGTTACAGGTATGCCTACAGTCAGAAAGACCGCTGTGTGGGCAGCATGCGCGCCATGATCCGTACACTAGGAAATGTATGCCAGTCCTGCCATATGTGGAATATATTTCTATTGCTGGTTGCAGCTGTCAGTTTGTCTTTTGGAGATTTCAAAATACAATACTGTGAAAAACGTAGTTTGAAAAGCACATGCCTTACTGCTGAAAAGAGAAGACTAATCTGCCTGTAGAACCAACAACAAAAAATCCTCATCAACCTCCAATTTGAAGCTAAAAGCAGCCCTGTTTTTCAAAGTAGCTCTTCTTGAGATAGTCAATTATGACATCGACCATCCCCGTGAGTAGCCTATGGCTTCATCTTCATCATTAGGCTAGTCACAGTGTGCCAAATCCGGCCCTGCCTATATATCACGGAGTATGAACTAAAAGGGTATAGAGCAAACAACGCAATTACCCCAGTGATTTTACCCACACACCGCTACTGACAACAAACAGGCCAAACATAGACGAAATGTATCTATCACAAAATCCTTATACCGTGTTGTTGAATAATCTCTTCTCCAGGTATCCTTCGTGGTAGCAGTGTGTAAGATGGTTGCTCCGTCGTCTGGCTCGCTTGGAGGTCGCCATCAGTGTCGCGCTCGGACGCAGAGTTTACGCACGGGGAAAATAATTCCCTGCTCTCCTGGTTAAGTGATTTGACAACACCTGGGTGTAGTAATGGCTTCAAAAAAAGTGAGAAATTGTAAATATATATTTTCAGTGCGAGAGTCCCTGTCAGAGTAGCACCATAAGGTTTGGTTAGTAGTCCAAGGTGAAATTTGGAAAAGCTTTTGTTTTCTGCTCAATTATCATCTGAGATTCCTCTCGACTGGAAACTATTTTTGCTGGTAATTGCACTCTCCGTTGATCTATAGTAGGCAGGCGACTGCAGGTGACACTCGACTCAAGGCAAGTGTCTGTCGCCAAACACGCCCACAACAGGCTAAACACTCCTTGGTCTATTTCACACATTGGGCCATACCCATTTCCCAGTTAAGGAGGCGCTCTGACATTTTAACAAAACGTTTCTGTGAGAACTACCGTAACAAAAAAAGCCATCAATGCAGGGTATTCCCACTTTCTACACCCAGTCAAAGGGTTGGAATTCAAATCAAATTTTATTTGTCACATGCGCCGAATACAAACGCGAAATTTTTATTTATTTATTTATTTCACCTTTATTTTATTTAACCAGGTAGGCTAGTTGAGAACAAGTTCTCATTTACAATTGCGACCTGGCCAAGATAAAGCAAAGCAGTTCGACACATACAACAACACAGAGTTACACATGGAGTAAAACAAACATACAGTCAATAATACAGTAGATAAATAAGTCTATATACAATGTGAGCAAATGAGGTGAGATAAAGAAGGTAAAGGCAAAAAAAGGCCATGGTGGCGAAGTAAATACAATATAGCAAGTAAAACACTGGAATGGTAGATTTGCAGTAGAAGAATGTGCAAAGTAGAAATATAAATAATGGGGTGCAAAGGAGCAAAATAAATAAATACAGTAGGGGAAGAGGTAGTTGTTTGGGCTAAATTATAGATTGGCTATGTACAGGTGCAGTAATCTGTGAGCTGCTCTGACCGCTGGTGCTTAAAGCTAGTGAGGGAGATAAGTGTTTCCAGTTTCAGAGATTTTTGTAGTATAATGCTTACTTACAAGCCCTTAATCAACAATGCATTTCAAGAAATAGAGTTAAGAAAATATTTACTAAATAAACTAAAGTAATTTAAAAAAAATAAGTAACACAATAAAATAACAATAAGGAGGCTATATACAGGGGGTGCCTGTACCGAGTCAATGTGCAGGGGTACAGGTTAGTCAAGGTAATTTGTACATTTAGGTGAGGGGGGGGGGGGGGTCAATGTAAATAGTCCTGGTGTCCATTTGTTTAATTGTTCAGCAGTCTTATGGCTTGGGGGTAAAAGCTGTTAAGGAGCCTTTTGAATCTAGACTTGGCGCTCCAGTACCACTTGCCGTGCGGTAGCAGAGAGAACAGTCTATGACTTGGGTGGCTGTAGTATTTGACAATTTTTTGGGCCTTCCTCTGACACTACCTAGTATAGAGGTCCTGGATGGCACGAAGCTTGTCCCCAGTGATGTACTGGGCCGTACGCACTACACTCTGTAGCGCCTTATGGTAGGATGCCAAGCAGTCTCCATACCAGGCAGTGATGCAACAAGTCAGGATGCTCTCGATGGTGCAGCTGTAGAGATTTTGGAGGATCTGGGGACCTATGCCAAATATGTTCAGTCTCCTGAGGGGGAAAAGGTGTTGTCGTGCCCTCTTCACGACTGTCTTGGTGTGTTTGGACCATGATAGTTTTTTGGTGATGTGGACACCAAGGAACTTGAAACTCTCGACCCACTCCACTACAGCACTGTTGATGTTAATGGGGGCGTGTTCGGCCCTCCTTTTCCTGTAGTCCACTATCATCTCCTTTGTCTTGCTCATGTTGAGGGAGAGGTTGTTGTCCTGGCACCACACTGCCAGGTCTCTGATCTCCTCCCTATAGGCTGTCTCATCGTTGTTGGTGATCAGGCCTACCACTGTTTAGTCGTCAGCAAACATAATGATGATCAGGATCATATGATCCAGGATCATACCTGGAGGAGCAGAGAGAGAGAGAGAAGTGATTAGTGAAGCAGTTTTTTATACCCTGAGCCCAGGTGGCTCCAATCACTAACGACCCTCCTCTGCCTGCAGGAGGAACCGTCCCTGCAATGCAGAGGAGGAGCCGTGACATGATGGAGTCGTGCTTGGCTACGCAGTCGTGGGTGAACAGGGAGTACACCCCTGAGGGGCCTCTGTTGAGGATCAGTGTGGCAGATGTGGGAGCGACCTGTAAGGAAGTCCAGGATCCAGTTGCAGAGGGAGGTGTTTAGTCCCAGGGTCCTTAGCTTATTGATGAGTTTTGTGGGCACTATGGTGTTGAACGCTGAGCTGTAGTCAATGAACAGCATTCTCACATAGGTGTTCCTTTTGTCCAGGTGGGAAAGGGCAGTGTGGAGTGCGAGTTTGGAAATGTAATAGGCCCAAACCGAATGTATGGTGCCAATAAGTAGCCTAGGCCTATTGTCACAGTGAGGGTTTACTTGTAGGTGGTTTTGCTGCCCTCCACCTGATTTGTTTGGTTAATTTTCTCCTTTTAGAGCTGAAGGAACATCGTGAGGAGGAAAGAGGCGAGGAGATGCGTGGGACTGGAAGAGGAGATTCTCTAGTGGGGGATAAATATAGGAAAAGTGAGGGCTAGGGAGGAGGTTTGAATATCCATACATTTGATTGTAGCTGTCTCTTTATCTAGTTGAGTGACGTGTTTATAAATGCCAGAAATTAAATGTTATTATTATTTTATTTTTGCTAGAAGCAAAATCGAATGGGCACACCGGCCACATAGCGGCTATCTCAAAGCACCGAGCGACACTATCTTTCCGGAAGCAGGAATTGATATCTGATTCAATACTATGTAATTACTTATGGATAGATAAATATATGTTTTGACTATAAGAAACTGTGTCTGATAGCGACTGAACAGCAAATAGTTTACGATGAGATATAACCTATATGATCAAAGAAACATCGCTTTAGTTTACGGGGAGAGTGACAAGGACGGGAGTGAGGGAGAAAGAAAAAGGAGGAATTGACATTAAAACACCACAAGGACACTACACTGCAGACGCTTTCATGTTATGTTTTTGCATAATTGCATAATAGCTTGCCAGCCAGTGTGGCGAAGTGTGTTTATTGAACTCTTCTGAGCATTGATCAAAAGTGGGTGAAAAGAAAACCTCTAGGTGAAAAGAAAACCTCTAGGTGAAAAGAAAACCTCTAGGTGAAAAGAAAACCTCTAGGTGAAAAGAAAACCTCTAGCGGCTCTCAAACGCTTTCAGAGAAATGGGTGAGAATGATACATGATTTTAATTAAAATGTTGAGTGAAATTCATCTCGAGGAGCAGGCCTCGAGTTGCGGATGAATAACCAATGGCCAAGAATAAACAACGCGCATCCATATTTAAATGTAATAGTGGTAATTAATACAATTAGATCAAATCAGTAGGCTACTATTTTATCCCTATATGGAATGTCTTCTGCGTTTCTTTTTTCTTACTAACCATATAAACAGACGCTGTCTCACAAAGGCCACAACATTAATTAGGGCTATCACAAATGATCAAAAGTGACAACAAATTAGCTATGTCAAACAACTTTAAATGTAACGTCCAACAGATTATTACATTTCAACGGTGACAGTGATTTATGTGGGTCACTGGGTGACTTCTTGATCTCAAAGATGTCATGACTGCTATAACAAATTCAGAGGGAGTCATTTGTTGGACTTCTTTTTGTGGATGAATGGCAATCTTTGGTTCCTCATTTAATGTCAAGGTCATGGCACCGTATGTTTTAATTTGGACATGTTTTCATGACGTAATGAGAGTGGTTCGTCTCTCTAAGAGATCACCTTTCTATTGAATGGCTTACAAATGCATCATGCATAAAATATGTGTGTGTGTCTGTGTTCACAGACTCTGAGCCACCCTTGTCTCCACAGGTCATGGAGGAGGGAGGAGAGGAAGAGGAGGAGCGTAGTCAGACCTGAGGACCCTCTCGGGTTGTGGTTCCCTGCTGAGGAGGAGAGGCATTACCCTGAGAGTGCTGCTGAAGGACAGCCTGGTAGAGCCTGGGGATGGAGTGCTGTCCATATACTACCTGGTAATACACCTGTAACAGATTATCATAATACATGTCCATACACAAATACACTATATGGCCAAAAGTATGTGGATACATGCTCATCAAACTTTTAATTCGAAAATCATGGGCGTTAATATGGAGTTGGTCCCCTTTTGCGGCTATAACAGCCTCCACTCTTCTGGGAAGGCTTTCCACTAAATATTGGAACATTGCTGTGTGGACTTGCTTCCATTCAGCCACATGATCATTCGTGAGGTCAGGCACTGATGTTGGGCGATTAGGCCTGGCTCGCTGTCGGTGTTCCAATTCATCCCAAAGGTGTTCGATGGGGTTGAGGCAGGGCTCTGTGCAGGCCAGTCAAGTTCTTTCACACCGTTCTCGACAAACCACTTCTGTATGGACCTCACTGCATAATGTCACCAGCACCAGTCTAAAGTTGCATCCCTCCCTCCTTAGGGTAAAACGTTTTTAGGTGACCTGTTTAATGATGGGAAGATCTGCTGGGTGGAGACGGGGCAGACCTTCAACTCTCCCAGTGCCTGGGCCACACACTGCAAGCGCCTGGTCAACCCTGCTAAGAAGTCGGGCTGTGGGTGGGCCTCAGTGCGCTACAGGGGCAAGAAACGAGTGCAGTACAAGACCAGCTGGCTGCACAAGTACCAGCCCAGCACAGACATGGTGAGGAGGAGAAAAAGAGGGAGGTTTGTTGATACGGAAACAAAGCTCTACAGGAAAAGAGGCATCAAAAGGAAGGGATGCTGGAAGAGGGAGATTTGGAGGGAGAGAAGTGCTGTAGAATACTGGTATCTCAAACACTCCCTCTTCCTGTGATGTCAGAGCTTAGTGAGCGAGGTAGAAGATAACGAGATGGGAGATGAGGAAGAGGGAAAGACGGCATTGCCGACAGGTGACAAGAACAGGAAGAACAAACCTGAGCTGCATGGTGAGACATTCAATCCACCAAGAATCTGGAGAAATGGCATTATGTAATTTAAACTATGTTGTGGTTCCCTGCTGAGGAGGAGAGGCATTACCCTGAGAGTGCTGCTGAAGGACAGCCTGGTGGAGCCTGGGGATGGAGTGCTGTCCATATACTACCTGGTAATACACCTGTAACAGATTATCATAATACATGTCCATACACAAATACACTGGAGAGTGATATGAGAAAGATGTATCTAATGGGTCCCTCTAACAGATATCAGCCTTGTGCCCAGGAGAGGAGACAGAGAGATAATCCCCATCAGATACTGCACTCTGGGTACCAGGAATGTTGCAAGGTATAATTGTGCTCATCCCAGCCTGTCTCAATAATGCATATAAGTAAGCATCAACACTTAAACACATACTGTATATCGACAGGGATCCACACACGTTGGTGGGGTTATCAGCTTTCTCAGCCATCAAGAGATTCCAGCCTTTCAATGTGCTGTATGCAGCAACGTGATGCTTCTCATGGTAAGTCATACAGTGGTAGTAAGATAAGAAATGTAAAACTACAGTTTGAGTCTGTTGTATTGGGGGAAAATGACAGATGTATGATCGTGTGTCCTCAGGATTTCCACTGTCACCTGACCACCAGTGAGGTGGTGGGCTACCTCGGAGGACGATAGGATACTAACACACAACGTGAGTATTTCCTTTAAAAGCAGAGACAGTGAGCAATGTCAGAAATATGACATTGCATTCCCCAGGCTCTGGCATTACAGTAATGATCTTCAACATGTATGACCTCTGTTGTTGTGCCCTTTTGCTTGCAGTTTAAGAGCATTTCCCTGTCGCAGATAGAGATTCGGCCTTTGCTGTTGAGGAAGAGGTAAGCCCTAGTAACACTGATAATATCAGGACATGGATCAACACACGCCAATTCCATAGTATGATACAGATGTTTGTGTGAAAAACAATCAATGACCTTTCAGATCTGCCAGAATCTGTTCATGCGAGGTCTGTCAGGTTAACATCTATAACACCAACTTATCACTATTCTACCATCCACAGCAAAGGCCCAATGACCATGGCGTCCCTGTGGTGGTGGTGGTGACCTATGTACAAGATAACTTCCTGACCAGTGACATCCTGAATGAGATGGTACTGTCTGTAAACTTAGTTATCATCATAGTAACCATACCTATGCAAATTCATTCAAATGGTAGACCATTGGCCATTTTGTAACTGTGTTCTTCTTACTGTATTCAATTATTGTTCCACAGATGCTGCTGGTGGACTTCTACAGGGCAGCTCCTGACCTGGTACAGTTCCATCAGTTCTGGTGTCCTGATACCACCATGATGGACAAAATCAAGGTCTGTGAAACATCAGCCATTTACAACAGGAAACTGCTATGTAACACAAGTAGCATAGATTCCACACCATGTTAATCACTTAGAGCCGGATGCTAACTTGTGATCTGCGCATGATACCCAAATGATCTCACATCTCTCATTGACATCGATACATTTGCGTGAAGTTCGAGTCATGCATGTTATCTCCAGTTAGGAATTGTCACTCAGAAATTTCCTCCTCACTTGTTTGGTTTCGCTCTCCCTCTCTTTCCCCCAGGGCTCTCTGAGCGGCCACGCACCCAAAGACCAGACCTACTCTCAGATCCTGGAGCCCGTCTACAACCAACTCATCAACACACACTAAGGTGGAAGAGAAACACGTTTGTGTATAATGCACTGATTTCAAATGAAAATCTCAAAATGACACCCTATTCCCCATACTGTAGTGCACTACTTATCTACACAGATAATAGGTTGTCATTTCTGTCCTTTGTCTGTGGTCTTACAACTGCTGCCATGGCCTCGGGCATACTGTAAGCTGAATGTGCACTGGCCTGAAGGAGGAGATGGTGACTCCAGAGTCCGGAGAGTGAGTGTACTGGTCTCCATGGCCTTTTCTGACTGTGAGGTCTGTATAACTGACAATGTTTGTACAGTATAACGTGATGATTTGTGTGCTGTGAATGTGTTCCCTAGCGTCTGCTGCCAGTGCTTGGCATCAGACTGTTGTTACAGAAGTCGACATGGAAATAAGGGTCTTCCTCTTCTCTATTACCTGTGATATATTTATCGAAACTGTGGTCTGTGACATGTGGAAGTGCTGATATGAGAACAATGCCTTGAACCTGCTAAATACACAGAACAGGATGGCACACTGACATGGCAGCTCTGCTTCTAGCTCCTAAGAACTTCGCAGCACAAGCATTTCGCTACACCCGCAATAACATCTGCTAAATATGTGTATGTTACCAATACAATTTGATTAAAAACACATAGTGGAACTACTTCTGTGTTTCTGTAATAGTAGTAGATTCTTGTTTTTTTGCAGTCACTAACCATGTTTCCATCTACAGTTTTATGCTAGTAAAGTCATTGCATATGAACAGAAATCACTACAGCTGTGATGGAAACAGGAAGTTTTAGTACAATTTAATGAATGCAGACAGATAATTTGTTCGTTCTACATGGCGGGATCTTTTTGTGTTGGTAAAATTGATTTTGTGAGAAATGGAAACGACTCTATACGCAAACATTGATATAATAACCATCATATCGAAGTAAACTTGGAGTCACGCGATGATATGGTGTGGCCCTCCCACTACAACTCTGGAAACTATGCAGTTTATTAGGCTACGGATGAAATAAATGATGATGAACTTCACAGGGTGGTGAAAGTGAAGGTGATGAGCTTTCTGCTACTTTCCAATAAATATCGAGGGTCTTATTCTGGTGACACAATGAGCAATGCTTGACTGCCTTTTGACAAATACAAATATTTTTGCTCTTATCCATAATAATGCAACAGCCTACCTCTGTGCTGTTGGCTAGAGTGCAGGTGCAAAAACCAGAGTAGGTACATTTGCTATTTAAAGGTGCATTGGATTTTTGTAGAATTTTTGCATTGCAATTTCAGAAAATGTCCATATTATATCTGGCGGTAATAGTGGAATGATAGTGTTTCACATTATTACTTACCCGCCAGTGTTGTGATTGGCTGTGATATTCGCCTATTGATTTCTCCGGCTGGAGTGGCATCTGTTGTCAATCTGGGGCGAGCTTTTGCCTGCACTACATATGGCTATATCGGTCTGCTAATACAGAACTATTAAAGTCCCAGTGCACTACTTTTTAAATTCAGATTTTTCAGGGGGTGTTGCAGGACCCTCAGCATCCCTACTGTACTTCCCGCAGCTATGGGTCCACCAGTTGATAAAACCAATATTTTTTGTTTTTTGTTATTGAAAGACATTTCAATGTCTAATAATAATAAGACATTATACCAATTTAGATGGTATAATGATTCCCTACACTATTCAGTGCTTGTTTTCTCACAAACTGAAATCGAGTGAACAGTGTAGAATTTTAGCAACCAGGAAATTACAGAGCGATTTCCACAACCTTTTTTTGAGAGTTATTTAAGATACTCTTCAGGGTTTCAGACGTTTTCGGAAAATGCGCAGGGACTGCGCTGTCTTAATTTTAGGGGGAAGCTTGTTCCACCATTGGGGTGCCAGGACAGAGAAGAGCTTTGACTGGGCTGAGTGGATGCTGCCCTGCCGTAGGGGTGCAAGGGCCAAGAGACCAGAGGTGGCGGAACAGAGTGCTCGGGTTGGGATGTAGGATTTGAGCATAGCCTGAAGGTAGGGAGGGGCAGTTCTCGTTGCTGCTCCGAGTGAGTAAACCACCACTACCCTCTGTATTATTGGCCAATGTGCAATCATTGGAAAACAAACCAGACAATCTACGATTAAGACTATCCTACCAATGGGACATTAAAAAAAGCAATATCTTCTGTTTCACCGAGACTTGGCAGAACGACGACACGTATAATATAGAGCTGGCTGGTTTCTCCGTGTTTCGGCAGGACAGAGCAGCTACGTCTGGTAAGACGAGGGGCGGGGGTGTGTGTCTATTTGTCAATAACGTCTGGTGCGCAATGTCTAATATTAAAGAAGTAAGTATCGCGGTATTGCTCGCCTTAGGTAGAATACCTTAGGTAGAATACCTAAACGACACGATCTACCAAGAGAGTTCTCATTTATATTTTTCGTAGCCGTCTATTTACCACCACAAACCGATGCTGGCACTAAGACCGCACTCAAAGAGCTGTATAAGACCATAAGCAAACAAGAAAATACTCATTCAGAAGCGGCGGTCCTAGTGGCCGGGGACTTTAATGCAGGCAAACCTAAATCAGTTTTACCTCATTTCTACAAGCATGTCACATGTGCAACCAGAGGGAAAAAAACTCTAGACCACCTTTACTCCACACACAGAGACGCATACAATGCTCTCCCTCGCCCTCTATTTGGCAAATCTGACCATAATTCTATCCTCCAGATTCCTGCTTACAAGCAAAAACTAAAGCAGGAAATACCAGTGACTCGCTCAGTATGGAAGTGGTCAGATGACGCGGATGCTACGCTAGAGGACTGTTTTGCTAGCACAGATTGGAATATGTTCTGGGATTCATCCAATGGCATTGAGGAGTATACCACCTCAGTCACCGACTTCATCAATAAGTGCATCGACTACGCCGTCCCCACAGTGACCGTACGTACATTTCCCTTCCAGAAGCCATGGATTACAGGCAACATCCACAAGGAGTGGGAAACCCGGACGCTTATAAGAAATCCCACTATGCCCTTAGACAAACTATCAAACAGGCAATACAGGGCTAAGATTGAATCCTACTACACTGGCTCTGACGCTCGTCGGATGTAGCAGGGCTTGAAAACTATTACGGACTACAGAGGGAAACCCAGACGAGAGCTGCCCAGTGACGCAAGCCAACCAGACAAGCTAAATGCCTTTTCTGCTCGCTTCCAGGCAAGCAACACTGAAGAATGCATGAGAGCACCAGCTGTTTTCCGGACGACTGTGTGATCACGCTCTCCATAGCCGATGCAAACATTCACAAAGCAGAAGGGGCCAGACGGATTACCAGGACGTGTACTCAAAGCATGTGCGGACCAACTTGCAAATGTCTTCACTGACGTTTTAAACCTCTCCCTGGCCGAGTCTGTAATACTTGCATGTTTCAAACATACCACCATAGTCCCTGTGCGCAAAAAAACAAAGGTAACCTGCCTAAAAAATTACCGCCCCATAGCACTACCGCCCCCGTTGCACAAAACCATCATGCCAGAAACCCTAGACCCACTCCAATTCGCATACCGCCCCAACAGATCAACAGATGACGCAAACTCAATCGCACTCCACACTGCCCTTTCCCACCTAGACAAAAGGAACATCTATGTGAGAATGTGGTTCATTGACTACAGCTCAGCGTTCAACACCATAGTGCCCACACAGCTTATCACTAAGCTAAGAACACTGGGACTAAACACCTCCCTCTGCAACTGGGTCCTGGACTTCCTGACGGGCCGCCCCCAGGTGGTAAGGGTAGGCAACAACACATCTGCTACGCTGATCCTCAACACTGGGGCCCCTCAGGGGTGCGTGCTTAGTCCCCTCCTGTACTCCCTGTTCATCCACGACTGCGTGGCCAAGCACGACTCCAACACCATCATTAAGTTTGCTGACGACTAAACAGTGGTAGGCCTGATCACCGACAACGATGAGACAGCCTATAGGGAGGTCAGAGACCTGGCAGTGTGGTGCCAGAACAACAATCTCTCTCTCAATGTGAGCAAGACAAATGAGCTGATTGTGGACTACAGGAAAAGGAGGGCCGAACAGGCTCCCATTAACATCAACAGGACTGAAGTGGAGCGGGTCGAGAGTTTCAAGTTCCTTGGTGTCCACATCACCAACAAACTATCATGGTCCAAACACACCAAGATAGTCGTGAAGAGGGCTCGACAACACCTTTTCTCCCTCAAGAGACTGAAAAGATTTGGCATGGGTCCCCAGATCCACAAAAAGTTCTACAGCTGCACCACCGAGAGCATCCTGACCGGTTGCATCACCGTCTGGTATGGCATCTGACCATACGACACCAGTGTTTTTACACTGCTGCTACTCGCTGTTTATTATCTATGCATAGTCACTTTACAAATGACCTCAACTAACCGGTACCCCCTGTATATAGCCTTGTTATTGTTATGTATATTTCTTGTTACTTTTTGATTGATTCGATTTTTTTACTTTAATTTATTTATTTCTTGAACGGCATTGTTAGTTATTAAGGGCTTGTAAGTAAGCATTTCACGGTAAGGTTTATGTGGATTTTAAAATATTTGCATGAAAATCTGTCGCCAATTCAATGGAAACCTAGCTATAGACAGAATTAATTGCACACCATTTACAATCATAGAATATCATCAAAAGTAAAATCCTGATCTAGCACAATATTTGTAATAAAATAGAATGTTAAAATATGCAATATATACGAGACAATATATTGCATATTTGAACATTCTATTTTATAAAACATTGTATTTTACTGTCTGCTCACTGTTAGTGTTGATGGTGCTTTGGAAAGAACTACACTGCCACCTTTTGTCCCACCAACCTACTGAACATTTCCATCAAAAACACACAAAAAAAAGATCATTAGTGTAGATTCCACCTCCTCACATGCATTAACATTTTGGCAATTAAGCAGTAATAGTTTATTTACACTTACGATAAAAACATAATTTTCAAAAACAGTCCGTACACGGTACAAAATGCTTGGGTGACATTTATTTATTCAAAGACGGTAGAAGGGAGAAAACAAGAGAAAGCAAGTACAAATATTTTTTTATAATACATGACAAGATATTGCAGTTAAATTTGACATACCATACAATGACATACCAAAAGTAAAAAGAAAACTTGAACTAAAATACATACATTTACAAGGTATTGGATAGACCTACATGCAAAGATTAATTTAAAAAAAAATGTTTGAATGTTTTGTGTGTAAAAAGTAATACTATTGAGTGCCAGAATTATCTTTTTTAGTTCAAGTGATAATTCTGGTTCTCCAAGAGATTAGACAGAAATGACCCTTTTTAAAAAGTGTAGTGTGTCACAAAAGCAAGTGTACACATGCACAACCGTCTGTACACAGCAAAGTGCCAAGGCTGGAAATGAACAGAACCCTTAGTACAGAAATTCATGACCATAGTAAGTAGCTTGGTTATTTTGGTTGGTTGTATTAGTATTTTCCTAATTTCTTTCCCAAAGGCACTGAAGCACCCCTAACTATAAATTATGTTTGTTTGTTTTGGACTCTTATTGGTGTGTGATCCAGTCAGCACCAGGTTGCTCTGTACCAGTCCACCACTGCACTCTGGTCATTGAAATGAACGGAACCCAGGCCCGTAAACGTTTGGGAGAGCTCTAACACCAGAGAGGAGGTGTTGTGAGAGACAGAGCAGAGTGGTGGATGGAGGGAGCAGGCTGGCAGAGAGAATAGTAGCTAAAGTTAGCCTGGACCTCAACACTGAGGGGAGAGAAATATGTGAATGAAAAAGTGCACTGCAGCATGTGTGACTCAATCATATCCACAACTATCAATCATGGAGGGTCTTTAAGCTCTGATTGTATGCATCTTGGTAGCAGGGGCTTTTCCTAACAGAACCATCATCACAAATAAAATAACCATATATTATTATTCAGTTTCCCAGTCATTTCCTCATTCAGTATTTACTATATTTGACACCGTACGCAGTCCTGTCCAGCAGCACACACCAACCCCTCCTACTACGAGACCCGGGGAGAAGTGTGATAACCAACAAAGAAGTAAATAATACTTAATACAGACGTGAATGAATGAGATTTCCTGATCCTAAAGAACTTCACAGTCTCACACACGCATCTGAAAAGAGTCCCACGTTTATGTGCACTATATGGGAGACAGACGGAGACACTGCCAGCAGCGTTGTTGTCATGGATGTACTGGGACAAGCTGAGGTTCTAAGGACAAGCTGAACAGACAGGCACTATGATGACACACCTAAACCCCCCACCTCACCAGATCACATCATGGTTGACACACCATGTACTGTATTCTATTTGGCATTTTAGCTGTGTTTCCTCTATTGAACAGATGGACAGACAGGAAAACTAAAAACACACAGGCACCGAATGTTGCTAACGTCACGAAATGTCCAGTAGCCCCTGGGGAAAATGTTTTCTTATAAATGTTAACTAGACCCAAAATCAAACAGTTTTCTCCTCAGGGGCTTCAGTCTCCGACTGTCTGGGTTTGAACATCCTTTCAGTAGAGGCCTCCAACTACACATTACTTACACAGTCCCTCACACATACATCAACAATCTCATTGGAGGACCAAGGTGCAATTTAACCGTTTAGCTGTACATAAAAAAAACAATAAATGAGGCTTAGACCAAAACAAATCAAATGCAGACCATAGCAAAACTAAACAATGTCTGAGGCCCTTCATGCTCTCCTGTGGCTCAGGCATACAGAAGGTACATCGTTTTGTAAATCTACTGACTGTAAATGGATCATTAGTACAAGGCATTGCTGTAGTTGTTTACTGAGGAGGATGGTTGTGTTAGCCTGGCCAGCAGGGGGCTTCAAGAGATGTAGTCCAGTCAAAATCGACTATTTGCAAGGCTGTGCCTTTGCAGTGTCCAACATACTTGCCTTGTAAATAAGGCGAATATTCAGCAGAGTCCATACTAAAATGTGGGACTTAGAGAAATGTGGGATGTGTGAAATACATTTTTTGTTTTGAAACTACGAAAAATAAAAAGACAAGGCTTTACAAGTGGTATAGTTTACAGTCAGAACCAGCTAAACTGCAGATGTTAATGTCTTCTGCTGCTTACAGGTACGTAACTTTACATTCAATAATAAATTGTTACCATTTAAATTTTGATACATTTCATGTGAAACTTCTATTTTCTGTAGAGATATCTGTGGTTGACAGAAAACGTTACTTTAAAATGTTAGTCTGGTTGAGTCAGGTTCTTCATGTCTGTGTCCGAATGTCAGTCTTCCGTTTTCGCTTGTAGGGCAGGGGGATCATATTCAAATCTCTTTTTCTTTGAACTGGAATGTGAGAAGCCACCATTTTCCAATTTTCCTCCTTCAAATGTGAAGATGAAAACGTGCCAAAGAGTACAGGTGCGTCTGTGATGATGGTGAAGATGAGGACGAAGACTCTAGGATCTGTCCCACAGATTCAACTGGCTCCTCATTCCCTCTCTCACGTACTCTAAGGCACTCTTTAGTTTGTCAGGGGGACGACAATCTCCACGTAGTTGAGAGGGAAAAATCCTGATTGGCCGTGAAGCATGCCTTCATACCAGTTCTCATCGATCTGATTGGTCAGGGTGATGATATCGCCCTCCTTGAAGCCCAGCTCTCCCTCATTCTCCGGGTCAAAGTCATACAGCGCCTTACAGCATGGCTGTTCTGAAACTGAACGACAGAAAGAGGAGAAAGGAGGCGAGAGGGATGGAAAACGGAGAGAGAAGGTTGAAAAAGTGCACATCATACCAGACAGTGATAGACTAATCCCATCTCTCTATGTCCATACATCCCACCCTCCTTCTGCTGTCTAACAGAGCTGGACCGTCAGATTATGGTTTTAGGTTTTCACACGGCACTCTGTTTGTTAGCTTATGGTTCACACTGTAGTTGAAGTATTAGTAGGTGTGGCTGGGTTGTGAAATGAACACACGGCAGGCTCAGACAGTGTGAGGAGTGACAGTGCTAGAAAGATGACCTGGCCTCCCATACAGCCCTGTGTTGTTCTGGTCAACAAATTAATTTAACAGAGTAACATCTCAAAACAGTTATTTGAATATCCTAAAAATGTAAGGTAGTCAAAGGATTAATGAGAGAAATAATATCATTAGCCTATAGAAAAATCTAATGACAGTTGAAGCTTATTAAGAAAGAAATGATCCATGCAGGCTGGGAAAATCCCTCCATGCGAGGTTGAAAACAAAATGGCCAATAACCCATCCTCCTACTAGGCCTATCAGAAAAACTTAAAGACAAAAAATATACTTAGTTATGACCAGTAGCTTATTTCCAAAATATTCTAGCCTACAGTGTTGTCCTAAAATTGTTGTGGATTTCAAAATAATAAGAATGAAAGTTCATAGCTTAAGCGGCAGACTGCTTCAAAATAATAAGAATGAAAGTTCATAGCTTAAGCCTAGGCTATTCTCCACCAGCTTTATGAGAAATCTAACAATCAATATCATTTATTGTTCTATTATTTCACGAGGCAAATAAAGCAATTAAGCACTTCTGAAGACGGCAGACTGCTTCTACCCAGCTCATGATGTAGGACTATAACCAATCTCACTACGGTAAGACAGTCTGTTCCTCATCCTTCAGTCACTGCTCCATCATGTGTGCGTCTCACACAGATACCTGTCTCTTATACACATCTAGATGTGTATAAGAGACAGGGACAATAGAGGCATTCATCGTATAGCACAGTGTTTTATGGGTACATACATTGCCTTCAGAAAGTACTCACACCCCTTGACATTTTCCACATTTTGTTGTGTTACAGCCTGAATTTAAAATTGATTAAATGTAGATGTTTTTGTCACTGGCCTACACACAATACCTCATAAATGTCAATGTGGACTTAAGCTTTTTATTTGTATCACATTTTTTTATAAAACATTTAAAGCTGAAATGTTCAGGAGTAAAAATGTGCTTGTTGCTGAACAAGTCATATAAGTTGCATGGACTCACTTTGTTTGCGAAATTGTGTTTAACATGATTTTTTAATGACAACGTAATCTCTGTACCCCACACAAAATTATCTGTACGGTCCCACAGTCAAACAGTGAATTTCAAACACAGATTCAACCACAAAGACCAGGGAGGATTTCCAATGCCTCGCAAAGGGCGGCACCTATTGGTACATTGGTAAAAAATATAAATATCAGACATTGAATATCACTACATTCCAATGCAGTTGCAGGAGAGGAAGGAAACCGCTCAGGGATTTCATCATGAGGCAGGCCAAGCATGACTTTAAAACAGTTAAGAGTTTAATGGCTATGATAGGACTAAACTGAGGATGGATCAACAACATTGTAGTTAAGCCACAATACTAATTGAGAGAGTGAAAAGGAATCCTAGACAGAATATAAATATTCCAAAACATGCATCATGTTTGCAACTAGGCACTTCAGTAATAATACAAAAAATGTGTCACAGCGATTAACTTTTTGTCCTGAATACAAAGTGTTATGTTGGGGGCAAGTCCAATACAACACATTACTGAGTACCACTCTTCATAATTTCAAGCATAGTGGTGGCTGCATCATGTTATGGGTATGCTTGTTATTGTTAAGTACTGGGGAGTTTTTCCAGGATAAAAAATAAACAGAATGGAGCTAGGCACAGGCACAATCCTAGAGGATTTTGGGAGATGAGTTCATCTGTCAGCAGGACAATAACTTAAAACACAAGGCCAAATCTACACTGGAGTTGCTTACCAAGAAGAAAGTCAATGTTCCTGAGTGGCTGAGTTACAGTTTTGACTTAAATCTGCTTGAAAATCTATGGCAAGACCTGAAAATGGTTGTCTATCAATGATCAACAACCAATTTTACAGAGCTTGAAGAATTTTGAAATTAATAAAAATTGGCAAATCTTGCACAATCCAGGCGTGGAAAGCTCTTAGAGAACCAGAAAGACGCACAGCTGTAATCTCTGCCAAAAGGTGATTCTAACACACACATAAACACGCAAAAGTAGTGAAACCACACACTGATGGCTGTCACAATCCCAGTGACAGTGTTTTGCATCATCTCTGTGAGACCAACCCTTCTGAAGTTCTTCTGACCCTGCCCCCTCACTCACTCACTCCCCCTCTGACCCTGCACTATTCCCTCGCGCCATCCCCCTCTGACCCTGCACTGCTCCCTCTCGCCATCCATCTCCCTCTGAGCTCAGGCAGCTCATGGCCATAACACCAGGCTTTTTGTCTCAAAAAATGTCCTCTTTGTACCAGCTTACCCCACAGGCAGTTGGCACAGGGCACGACACACTGGATATGGGGAGGGATCCATCACTGTCTATGGGAGACTCACTTTTATTGTGGAATACAACACATCCCCTACCCATAAATCTAGGAGACATTCGGAGACACACTAACCCAAAGATGTATCATACAGGTTTTTTTTTTTGATCAAAATGGTGCTTAGGTGGTGGGCAGGGTGGTGGTGTGGCCTTTAGGTGCCTTTTGGCAAACTCCAAGCAGGCTGTCATGTGCCTTTTACTGGGGAGTAGCTTCCGTCTGGCCAGTCTGCAATAAAGGCCTAATTGGTGGAGTGTTGCAGAGATGGTTGTCCTTCTGGAAGGTTCTCCCATCTCTACAGAGAAACTCTGGAGCTCTGTCAGAGTGACTATCGGGTTCTTGGTCACCTCCCTGACTAAGGCCCTTCTCCCCCGATTGCTCAGTTTGGCAGGGCGGCCAGCTCTAGGAATATTCTTGGTGGTACCAAACATCTTCCATTTAAGAATAATGGAGGCCACTGTGTTCTTGGGGACCTTTAATGCTGCAGAAATGTCTTGGTACCCTTCCCCAGATGTGTGCCTCAACCTCATGGCTTGGTTTTTCCACTGACATGCACTAACTGTAAGACCTTATATAGACAGGTGTGTGGGTTTCCAAATCATGTTCAATAGAATGTTTTACCACAGTTATAGTTGTAGAAATAGCTCAAGGATGATCAATGGAAAAAGGTTGTCTTTGCGCTTAATTTCAAGTCTCATTGCATAAGGTCTGAATATTTATATAAAGTTATCGTTTTTTAAATTTTATGACATTTGCTAAAATGTTTAAAAACCTGTTTTTGTTTTGTCATTATAGGGTATAGCATGTAGATTGATGAGGGGGAAAAAACAATTTAATACATTTTAGTATAAGGCCGTAACATAACAAAATGTGGAAAAAGTCAAAAAGGTTTGAATACGTACGTACGTACGCTCGGGCACACACACACACAGTACTAGTGGACACCTACTCATGCATGGGTTTTTTGTTTTACTATTTTCTACATTGTCGAATAATAGTGAAGACATCAAAACTATGAAATAACACATGGAATCATGTAGTAAAAAAAAAGTGTTAAACAAATCAAAATATATTTGATATTACATTATTATTCTACAATGTAGACAATAGTAAAACTAAAGAAAAACCCTGGAATGACTGGTACTGTGTGTGTATTCATATTCCTTGACTTATTCCACATTTTGCTGTTACAGCCTGAATTCAAAATTTATTAAATGTGTTTTTTCTCCTCACCCATCTACATACAATACCCATAATGGCAAAGTGAAAAGATGTTTTTATTGAAAATTAAATACAGAAACCCTAGTTATTGTCCTGTTGAAAGGTGAATTTCTGCCCCAGTGTCTGGTGGAAATCAGACTGAACAAAGTTTTCCTCTAGGATGGTGTCTGTGCTTAGCTCAATTACTTTACATTTTTATCCTGAAAAATTCCCCAGTCCTTAACAATTACAAGCATACCCATAACATGACGCAGCCACCATCATGCTTGAAAATATGGAGAGTGTTGGATTTGCCCCAAACATAACACTTTGTATTCAGGGCAAAAAGTTAATTGCTTTCCAACCTTTTTAGCAGTATTACTTTAGTGCCTAATTGCAAACAGGATGCATATTTTTTAATATTTTCTATTCTGTACAGGCTTTCCTTCTTTTCACTCTGTCAATTAGGTTAGTATTGTTGAGTAACTACAATGTTGTTCCATCTACCATCTACCTTCTTTGCGAGGCATTGGAAAACCTCCCTGGTCTTTGTGGTTGAATCTGTTTTTGAAATTCACTGCTCGACTGAGGGACCTTACAGATAATTGTGTGGGGTACAGAGATATTGGGGGTGTTAACACTATCATTGCAAACAGAGTGCAACTTATTATGTGACTTGTTAAGCAAATTAACTGCTGAACTTATTTAGGCTTGCCATAACAAAGGGGTTGAACACATATTGACTCAAGACATTTCAGCTTTTCATTTTTAATTGATTTGTAAAAATTTCGAAAAACATAATTCCACTTTGACATTATGGGGTATTTAATGATTGAACTGAAAGTGGGTTCAGTCCAAACTCTGTAGTGACAGGACTATGGCCTGAGGTGGTCCACCAGCATGTGTGTGGCTGTGTGCCATTTCAGAGGCAGTCAGTGCAGGTCATTAAACTGTCAATCAAAAAGCTCTAGGCTTTGTATCTAAAAATAGCTGGTAAACATTTCAACCAGAGAAACAACCAAACCCAACGAAGAACCCAATCAAATGAATGAGTTCTTAAAATGACCTGTTACTTAAATATTTTGAGTACAAAATAATGGATCATTTCAATCACAGAACTTACATTCTAGAGCTTTTGATTTGATACATGTAGTTCACTGATAGGATTGCATCTACCATTTCACAAAAGTAGGTCGGCTGTCTCTGACAAACAAACACACTCTCACTCACGTCTGGTTATATATATTTATTTATTTATTTATTTCCCTTCCCCAGCCTCTGTCCCTACAGGAGGTATTTTGCCTTTTGGTAGGCCCGTCATTGTAAACAATAATTCGTTTTTAACTGATTTGCCTAGTTAAATAAAGGTTACATTTTTTTTTTAAATGTAAAAATTTGGTGTGGAGGAAGGATGACTGATGACATCACAAGAAGAGAGGAACAAGGTCAACAGGAGAAGAGGGCAACCAGCTGAAAGCTGCCTGCACCCCTCTCCTGTTCATTCACCCTCTCTCACACATACACGTGCATGCTCACACATACACACATGTGCACACACACAGACAACCAACTCATCCTATGACAGACACACACATTCATACCACACTCCAAAGTATGGAAGTGAATCTCTAAATCTGCAGTAGTAAAATATTTGAAAGAAATTCCTTTTCGATGAGCTGATATACACAGTAGGTAGCATGTGCAACCGTCTTACCTGAGTTGCGGGAGGGTGGTGGGCCAACTGAGGTCGTGTAGACACCATTGGTTGATTGGTTGTCACTGTCAAAGATGGGTTTGGCCTTAGGTGTGTACTCGCGACGTGGTCGGTTCTGGGCCTCGTTCATCCTGAAGAGAAGAAAGATAGAGCAGCCTGGCAGATCTCAGTTATCAGTAGACTCAATATTAGAAACGGTACTCAAATATACATAATTCATAATAAAAATATTTTAAAAGAAACTAAGGGAATGGCTATCTTGACGCTTCTGATATATTTTACAGCTAACAGTTAAACCCCTGGGTCAACCAGTGTGTCCGTTTTTCTGTGATTAAGGGCCTTGGATGTTACCATGCAGATCCACACATTGAGACAGATTATGGCGAGGGCTGCTGTGACTAGACAGTATGAGGGGGCTGGGCTGGTAACGGGACTGGGAATGAGGCTGGGATTGGTGAGTGGGCCTACTGTATCTCTATCATGACACTGCACACATAAGCTTGAAGTGACTGTACAGGAAAGATGGGCAGTGGAAGTAGAGACACATGTGTACCTACCTGTCCCTGAGTTTGTCTGAGAGCTCGTCCAGGATCTGTGTGGCCTGTCTGTGGTACTGCAGCTGGGACTCCACCAGAGACGACAGCTGGCTCACCTGCTCTATCTGCACAGAGACACACACAAAGAGCAGGATATGGTTACTAACTGTACACACTAGGGGTGTGAACGTTTAAATGAAATTGGGATCCTTAACGTTAAGAAAATTATCTAACCAAAGAACAATGTTTTATTTTTATTTTCTTCACTAAATTAAAACAAATCATAGTGCAATTATCACAAAACATTATTTTCAGTGTTATAGCCTAACTAGATGATGGGCTATGAAGGGCTTGGGGAAAGTTGTGTAATTTAATGTTAGACAGCGATATCATTGATGCAGAAAGTAAACCACATAGTGGGTATATTTCAGCAACAACTAAAGCCTTCTGCATGTTTCAGTTTGGCTGGCGCATAGCTGAGTCGGCTAAGCGAACCGAACGAGTGTGTCGTATACTCCCTTAAAAGACCTTCGCAAGAAAAAAAAAAATAATAAAATAAATAAATGGCAATAGTACTGTTTGTCCATCTTGAGACGCCGTAGCCAGTATACACTTCTTCAAAATAGTTAGAATTAATGATAACTCAAGAAATCTGTCATTAAATTTGACATTTTTGCAGAGATCTTAGTCAGGCAATTTTACATCTAATTATGTTTGGTTCAGTATTTTTCAAGTGAATAAATTTGCATGAACACGATTTGTCTCTCGTTAAATGACAACATTTAATTGAAGAACCCCTACTGTTGACTATCAGTGCAAAGTTTGAGAGGGTTTATCTAATGTTCCATTGTTATATTTTAGCTCAACTCGTTCTGGCTAGCATTAGTTGTTGATCTTGCTGTTGATGATGTGCATAACTGAGGGACAGATAGCCTTCCTTTTCAGTTGTTTGATCAATAGGACTGTAAAGTTCTTAAATGTAAAGAAGACTCCCGTTATATTTAAAGTTGAAGTCGGAAGTTTACATACACCTTAGCCAAATACATTTAAACTCAGTTTTTCACAATTCCTGACATTTAATCCTAGTAAAAGTTCCATGTCTTAGGTCAGTTAGGATCACCACTTTATTTTAAGAGAATAATAGTAGAGAGAATGATTTATTTCAGCTTTTATTTCTTTCATCACATTCCCAGTGGGTCAGAAGTTTACATACAATTAGTATTTGGTAGCATTGCCTTTAAAATTGTTTAACTTGGGTCAAACGTTTCAGGTAGCCTTCCACAAGCTTCCCACAATAAGTTGGGTGAATTTTGGTCCATTCCTCCTGACAGAGCTGGTGTAACTGAGTCAGGTTTGTAGGCCTCCTTGCTCGCACATGCTTTTTCAGTTCTGCCCACAAATTTTCTATAAGACTGAGGTCAGGGCTTTGTGAAGGCCACTCCAATACCTTGACTTTGTTGTCCACAACTTTGGAAGTATGCTTGGGGTCATTGTCCATCTGGAAGACCCATTTGCGATCAAGCTTGAACTTCCTGACTGATGTCTTGAGATCTTGCTTCAATATATCCACATAATTTTCTTCCTCATGATGCCATCTATTTTGTGAAGTGCACCAGTCCCTCCTGCAGCAAAGCACCCCCACAACATGATGCTGCCACCCCAATGCTTCACGGTTGGGTTTGTGTTCTTCGGCTTGCAAGCATCCCCCTTTTCCTCCAAACATAAAAACGGTCATTATGGCCAAACAGTTCGATTTTTGTTTCATCAGACCAGAGGACATTTCTACAAAAAGTACGATCTTTGTCCCCATGTGCAGTTGCAAACTGTAGTCTGGCATTTTTATGGCGGTTTTGGAGCAGTGGCTTCTTCCTTGCTGAGCGGCCTTTCAGGTTATGTTGATATAGGACTCGTTTTACTGTGGATATAGATACTTTTGTACCTGTTTCCTCCAGCATCTTCACAAGGTCCTTTGCTGTTGTTCTGGGATTGATATGCACTTTTCGCACCAAAGTACATTCATCTTTAGGAGACAGAACGCGTCTCCTTCCTGAGCGGTATGACGGCTGCGTGGTCCCATGGTGTTTATACTTGCGTACTATTGTTTGTACAGATGAACGTGGTACCTTCAGGCGTTTGGAAATTGCTCCCAAGGATGACCCAGACTTGTGGAGGTCTACCATTTTTTTTTTGTGGAGGTCTTGGCTGATTTATTTTGATTTTCCCATGATGTCAAGCAAAGAGGCACTACGTTTGAAGGTAGGCCTTGAAATACATCCACAGGTACACCTCCAATTGACTCAAATTATGTCAATTAGCCTATCAAAAGCTTCTAAAGCCATAACATAATTTTCTGGAATTGTCCAAGCTGTTTAAAGGCACAGTCGACTTAGTGTATGTATACTTCTGACCCACTGGAATTGTGATACAGTGAATTATAAGTTAAATAATCTGTCTGTGAACAATTGTTGGAAAAATTACTTGTGTCATGCACAAAGTAGATGTTCTAACCGACTTGCCAAAACTATAGTTTGTTAACAAGAAATTTGTGGAGTGGTTGAACAACAAGTTTTAATGACTCCAACCTAAGTGTTATTAAACTTCCGACTTTGCAGAATTTGCAGAAATACATTCAGGTGTATTTTGTGATTTTTGGCGAATATGTTCTAATGATCTAAAGTTGCGCTTTTGCTAGTACCTGTAAACACACAGGCTTATTTGCATGAAGGCCTACTGTAGCTCTGATTGGCAATGGCACACCGGTCTGTGTAAACTCTGGTCCTGGACGAGACAGACGTTTTTATTACGATATCTATTAATTGTCCAAAAGCACGGCCGCTTTGCCACTATATATTGCCATTGAATTTTCACAAATGCACAAACATTCTAAGAATTTATGAAAACGACCATATCTAAGTACTTGCTTGTCAGAAAAAAATAAAAAATAAAAAAGATGTCATTCTTCCTGTGGGAGTATATTAACAATTTTTTTATACGATTTCATGTTGCTAAAACGCTGTCAGTTCCACTTTAAGAGCCTTTAAACATGAGGCTCAACTTAGCCACCGTTGAGGTGCCCTAGCCAACACGCTGTAAACAGCGCAGATACTGTGAACAGCGCAGATACTGTGTGTGACTGTGTGAAAGCAAAGTGTTGCTCATCTCAATATCCTAGCCTATCCATTGATGATGACTTTACTGAAGTTGCGAGACATTGCGAGATCCAGCTTTTGAATGCCGATAGAAAGGCCTAGTGCATGGTTCTGACTGTCTGCGTGTAGGCCAACCTGCCTATACTATGCCCCTCCCCTCGCTCTCCGTCCCTTGCTATCTCGCTATGAAAGACGCAAGTGTTTGTGGTCTCGGAAGTACGGCAACTAATCTGTCTTGTCCATTCCAAAAATACTGAGTCTTGACACTCAGAAATGGAGAGTCGACTTTTCAATTATTTTGGAGTCGACTCTCCACCACTAGGCCTACATCATCGTTGTTAACAATTGGAATAATGGCAGAGAAAGGCAAGCAACAGCAGCAAAGTCCTGTAGGGCAATACTTTGAGAAGTTAAATGAGAAGGAAATGCAAACTTTGCGAGGTGGAATTGAGGTAGAGTAATAGTAGTACAGGTGCAATGCTTAACCATCATGAAAGGGGTGCACCATCAGACCCAAACTGTTGCTGGCAGTAGTGCAGCTGCATTGTGAATTCATGTGGAATTTTATGATTAAAAAATAAAAACATTTAAAACTGAAAATCGATTTTAAAAAAATTCTCTCCATTTGCCACATCCCTAGTACACACTAAAACACAAACCGACATACAAGCATACAAGGACCAGGCCCATGGTTACCTTGATACACACGAGTAGTAACAGTGGCATTCCCCCTGGATATCCAGTATCACATTGTGGTTAATATATAATCTGTTTAACGGTGTGAGTGAAAACAGTATTGTATTTACATACACCCTAAACAGATGGGAGGGCAGGCTAACCATAGTACACATAGGCCATGGAGCTGCTCTGCTGATTAGGACTGTACATAGATTATATTTCATTTTGACCTAAATTGATTCATGCTGCAGGTGACACTCGTTATGGTGGCGAAGAGTGGATTTAACCAGTAAAGCTTATTGAACAAATGACCTTGAGGTGACACTGATTCCCCCTGATCTCTTTCCCAGAGAAACAATACTGATAATTAAACCATAAACATTAGGTTGATAATAGGCTGGGTGTTTCCATTGACATTATGAATGTTATCACGGGACAGAACCACACCCCCACCCACAGACAGATACTACTCACGTCAGTCTCCAGTATGTTGTACATGCTGGTCTCGGCCACATCTTTAGACTCGTGGAACTTCTCCAGGGCCTGTCTTAGCTCCTCGTCTGGGATCTTCCCTTGGCGCTTCTTCTTATAGTCGTAATCCAGACGCCTTCCCTCCAGCTTTTTCAGATGGTGCTGGGGGACGGGAGGAGAGGACGATGGGGAGAGGAGAAGGGATGGGTAGATGAGGAGAGGGGAGATGAAGGTATGGGGGATGTAAATTCTAGAGATGACAAAGATATTGATTTCTGCAGCAGATGGATAAGTGTGTAATGTAGTACAGTACCTGTATCTCTCGAAGGTCCTTGTCACACAGGTTTTGTAATGGATCGATGAAGTTCTGTTTAACGTCTATGTCTAGAGAGTCCTTCACCTCCGCCAGCCTCTTCATGGTATCCCCCGCATCTACTAGAGCCCCACCTTACACAGAGCAAGAGCAGAAGCTTAGTCAAATGTACAAATGAAAAACAACACTCCACATAACTGGTGCCATCTACACACACACACACACACACACACACACACACACACACACACACACACACACACACACACACACACACACACACACACACACACACACACACACACACACACACACACACACACACACACACACACACACACACACACACACACACACACACACAACGTACCAAAGTTGGTTTCCTCCCCTAGGTCCCGGCCGTACTTGACCATACACTCTCCCAGCAGGCCCTCAGCCTGGGGATAGCCTGGGTTCTTCACCTGGCCTCTGATCTTAGACATGGTGTTCAACATAGAGAGCTTCGCCCGCGACGCTGAGAGGGGGAATGGAGGAGAGGGATGCAGAGAAAGGATGGGATGGAGAACGAGTCAGATGGAGAGGTGGTACTTAGTCATACAGTACCAGTCAAAAGTTTGGACACCTACTCATTCCAGCGTTTTCTTAATTTTTTACTATTTTCTACATTGTAGAATAATAGTGAAGACATCAAAACTATGAAACACATATGGAGTCACGTAGTAATCAAAAAGGTTAAGTCAAAATATATTTTATATTTAAGATTCTTCAAAGTAGCCACCCATTGCCATGATGACAGCTTTGCATGCTCTTGGCATTCTCTCAACCAGCTTCATGAGGTAGTCACCTGGAATGCAATTCAATTAACAGGTGTGCCTTTTTAAAAGTTAATTTGTGGAATTTCTTTCCTTCTTAATGTGTTTGAGCCAATCAGTTGTGTTGTGACAAGGTTGGGGTGGTATACAGAAGATGGCCCTATTTGGTAAAAGAACAAGAACAGGAACAGCTCAAATAAGCAAAGAGAAATGACAGTCCATCATTACTTTAAGACATGAAAGTCAGTCAATAAGGAACATTTCAAGAACTTTGAAAGTTTCTTCAAGTGCAGTCGCAGAAACCATCAAGCTCTTTGATGAAACTGTCTCTCATGAGAACCGCCACAGGAAAGGAAGACCCCGATTTACCTCTGCTGCAGAGGATAAGTTCATTAGAGTTACCAGCCTCAGAAACTGCAGCCCAAATAAATGCTTCACAGAATTCAAGTAACAGACACATAAACATCAACTTTTCAGAGGGGACTGCGTGAATCAGGTCTTCATGGTCGAATTGGTGCAAAGAAACCACTACTAAAGGACACCAATATGAAGAAGAGACTTGCTTGGGCCAAGAAACACGAGCAATGGACATTAGACCGGTGGAAATCTGTCCTTTGGTCTGATGAGTCCAAATTCCTGATTTTTGGTTCCAACCGCCGTGTCTTTGTGAGACGCAGAGTAGGTGAACGGATGATCTCCACATGTGTGGTTCCCACCGTGAAGCATGGAGGAGGAGATGAGATAGTGCTTTGCTGATGACACTGTCAGTGATTTATTTAGAATTCAAGGCACACTTAACCAGCATGGCTACCACAGCATTCTGCAGCGATACACCATCCCATCTGGTTTGGGCTTAGTGGAACTATCATTTCTTTTTCAACAGGCGAATGACCCTCCAGGCTGTGTACGGGCTATTTGACCAAGAAAGAGAGTGATGGTGCTGCATCAGATTACCTGGCCTTCACCATCACCCGACCTCAACCCAATTGAGATGGTTTGGGATGAGGTGGACCACAGAGTGAAGGAAAAGCAGCCAACAAGTGCTCAGCATATGTGGGAACTCCTTCAAGACTGTTGGAAAAGCATTCCTCATGAAGCTGGTTGAGAGAATGCCAAGAGTGTGCAAAGCTGTCATCAATCAAGGAAAAATCTCAAATATACTTTTTGGTTACTACATGACTCAATATGTGTTATTTAATAGTTTTGATGGCTTCAGTATTATTCAACAATGTAGAAAATAGTTTTTTTTAAATTAAGAAAAACCCTTGAATGAGTAGGTGTGTCCAAACATTTTTTCTGTGATTTAGCAGGAAATACATTTTACACAATAACACAATTGTTATTAATGCAGTCTCTTCCTGGTGCGTAGTCTCACCTGGGTTGGGCTGTAGGTACTCAGAGGTTTTGGAGATTACCTCCACCACAGCTTTGCTGGTCACATCTACTTTCTACAAAACACAGGGGACATCACTAACAACCATAAGGAAATATGAAACGCCATGGCTGTGTCCAAATACACATACTTGCATTCTAAATAGTATGCATTTTGGGTATGCAAAAAATAAAGTTTTATAGTATGTGAAATTTAGTATGCTTTAAAATGCCAGGATACTTATTTAGGCTTTTCCTCTAGTACAATTCGCTTCACACTATTAAGGAAGAGAATTGTCTTTTCACGTGGTTGACAACAGCTGATAATCTGAATATGGGAAGTGCACGCGCTCTACAAAAAGTAACGAATGGCAGGGAAGAAGTGCGTTTGCGCATTAGATGACCCCTTCTGTGTGGTTGAGTAGTATGTGGATATGTGTTGATCACTGCATTGGTTTTTAGTAAATAGTACGTTCTAAATAGTATGTAGTATGATTAGTGCACAGTATTCAGTTTAAGTAAGTAGTGGGTAAACCAGATTTTGGATATGCACCATGTCTTCCCCATCTTCCAAATCCTTTATTTGTGATGAGACTAGTTACCAAACAGGCTATGAAAAAGGTAATGAAATATTGTCACTATATTGTACTGCTAAATGAAAATTACTTTGTGAAACAACCAATCATGTTCCTTCACTGAAGGTGTGTAAGTGATGGCTTTGGTTGTTGATTGCTGGAGTTCTCCGTGACAGTTGACCGGAGCAGCAAAGGCAGGTGCTCTTACAATCTGCCACTCCCTCTATGTATAACATGTATCTATACACAGGGCTCCCACATGAATACTATACTGATACACTGTACACAGTGTGCAAACTGAGACTGTTCACAAAGAATAACCCTAACCCATGTTCTCGTAATGTTTTGTGAATGTGGCTGTATAGATGGAATGAGTAGGTGTGTCCAAACTTTTGACGGTATCGACACAACACACACCACACACACACCACACACACACACACACACACACACACACACACACACACACATATATAAACTCAGCAAAAAAAAAAACAACTAATTAATTAATTGAACATGCAACTGTGGAACGGTCGTTAAGACACTAACAGCTTACAGACGGTAGGCAATTAAGTCACAGTTATGAAAACGTAGGACACTAAAGAGGCCTTTCTACTGACTCTGAAAAACACCAAAAGAAAGATGCCCAGGGTCCCAGGGCAAGAAATTGCAATGTCCGACTGTGAGACGCTAAGACAGCGCTACAGGGAGAAGGACGGACAGCTGATCATCCTCGCAGTGGCAGACCACGTGTAACAACACCTGCACAGGATCGTATCTGAACATCACACCGGTACAGGATGGCAAAAACAACTGCCCGAGTTACACCAGGAACGCACAATCCTCCATCAGTGCTCAGACTGTCCGCAATAGCTGAGAGAGGCTGGACTGAGGGCTTGTAGTCCTGTTGTAAGGCAGATCCTCACCAGAAATCACCTGTAACAACGTCGCCTATGGCACAAACCCACCGTCGCTGACCAGACAGGACTGGCAAAAAGTGCTCTTCACTAACGAGTCGCGGTTTTGTATCACCAGTGTGATGGTCCGATTCGCGTTTATCGTCGAAGGAATGAGCGTTACACCGAGGCCTGTACTCTGTGAGCGGGATCGATTTGACGCTGGAGGGTCCGTCATGGTCTGGGGCGGTGTGTCACAGCATCATCGGACTGAGCTTTTGTCATTGCAAGCAATCTTCAACGCTGTTGCGTTACAGGGAAGACATCCTCCTCCCTCATGTGGTACCCTTCCTGCAGGCTCATCCTGACATGACCTCAGCCACATGACAATACTTCCACCAGCCATACTGCTCTGTTCTGTGCGTGATTTCCTGGCAGACAGGAATGTCAGTGTTCTGCCATGGGCCAGCGAAGAGCCGGATCTCAATCCCATTGACACACGTCTGGGACCTGTTGGATCGGAGGTGAGGGCTAGGCCATTTCCCCCAGAAGTGTCCGGGAACTTGCCGATCTTGGTGGAAGAGTGGGGTAACATCTCACAGCAGAACTGGCAAATCTGGTGCAGTCCATGAGGAGGAGATGCACTGCAGTACCTAATGCAGCTGGTGGCCACACCAGATACTGACTGTTACTTTTGATTTGACCCACCTTTGCTCAGGGACACATTATTTAATTTCTGTAAGTCACATGTCTGTGGAACTTGTTCAGTTTATGTCTCAGTTGTTCGAATCTTGTATATGTCTGTCATACAAATGTTTACACATGTTAAGTTTGCTGAAAATAAACGCAGTTGACAGTGAGAGGATGTTTCTTTTTTTGCTGAGTATATATACAGCTTGAAGTTGAAGTCTTACACTAACATTTAGGTTGGAGTCATTAAAACTTGTTTTTCAACCACTCCACAAATTTCTTGTTAACAAACTATAGTTTTGGCAAGTCGGTTAGGAGATCTACTTTGTGCATGACACAAGTAATTTTTCCAACAATTGTTCACAGACAGATTATTTCACTGTATCACAATTCCAGTGGGTCAGAAGTATACATACACTAAGTTGACTGTGCCTTTAAACAGCTTGGAAAATTCCAGAAAATTATGTTATGGCTTTAGAAGCTTCTGATAGGCTAATTGACATAATTTGAGTCAATTGGAGGTGTACCTGTGGATGTATTTCAAACGCAGTGCTTCTTTGCTTGACATCATGGGGAAATCAAAAGAAATCAGCCAAGACCTCAGAAAGAAAATTGTAGACCTCCACAAGTCTGGTTCAACCTTGGGAGCAATTTCCAAACGCCTGAAGGCACCACGTTCATCTGTACAAACAATAGTACGCAAGTAAAAACACCATGGGACCACGCAGCCGTCATACCGCTCAGGAAGGAGACGCGTTCTGTCTCCTAAATATGAACGTACTTTGGTGCAAAAAGTGCAAATCAATCCCAGAACAACAGCAAAAGACCTTGTGGAGATGCTGGAGGAAACGGGTACAAAAGTATCTATATCCACAGTAAAATGAGTCCTATATCGACATAACCTAAAAGGCCGCTCAGCAAAGAAGAAGCCACTGCTCCAAAACCGCCATAAAAAAGCCAGACTACGGTTTGCAACTGCACATGGGGACAAAGATCGTACTTTTTGGAGAAATGTCCTCTGGTCTGATGAAACAAAAATACAACTGTTTGGCCATAATGACCATCGTTATGTTCGGAGGAAAAAGGAGGATGCTTGCAAGCCGAAGAACACCATCCCAACCGTGAAGCACGGGGGTGGCAGCATCATGTTGTGGGGTTGCTTTGGTGCAGGAGGGACTGGTTCACTTCACAAAATAGATGGCATCATGAGGGAAGAAAATTATGTGGATATATTGAAGCAACATCTCAAGACATCAGTCAGGAAGTTAAAGCTTGATCGCAAACGGGTCTTCCAAATGGACAATGACCCTAAACATACTTACAAAGTTGTGGACAACAAAGTCAAGGTATTGGAGTGGCCATCACAAAGCCCTGACCTGAATCCTATACAAAATTTGTGGGCAGAACTGAAAAAGCGTGTGCGAGCAAGGAGTCCTACAAACCAGATTCAGTTACACCAGCTCTGTCAGGAGGAATGGACCAAAATTCACCCAACTTATTGTGGGAAGCTTGTGGAAGGCTACCTGAAACGTTTGACCCAAGTTAAACAATTTAAAGGCAATGCTACCAAATACTAATTGAGTGTATGTAAACTTCTGACCCACTGGGAATGTGATGAAAGAAATAAATGCTGAAATAAATCATTCTCTCTACTATTATTCTGACATTTCACATTCTTAAAATAAAGTGGTGATCCTAACTGACCTAAGACATGGAACTTTTACTAGGATTAAATGTCAGGAATTGTGAAAAACTGATTTTAAATGTATTTGGCTTATTACTTAACGTCTATGGAGGAGAAAGTGCCATTCTAGGAACGTTCAAACAGAAAACACAATCGCCCAACTCTTTATATACATGGCTCTGGATAGGCCTAATATATTGAATTCTAAGTAACTAGCCTACTTCAGGTACTGGTCTTTAAATGTACAGTCAGAGGTATTATACCCTTTCCAAATCTTTGAAGTCTTCATCCAGTTTCGTTCCCTCTGCACCGCCGACCTTCTCACTGACCATCTGCACAGAGAGTGGGAGAGAAAAGGGTCATTGTTACACAATACATGTGCAGTTCATAAAAGTGGATCAGAAAGATCCCTCAACACATGATAGTTCTTACTTCTCATATTTAAAGAAAATACAGCTTGCCAGTTTCACCATTCACAAGAGTCTAGGTTCTAATAGCAGACAAAACAGTTTAATCTTAACTGACTTCAATCTGATCTGACTGACACCATCAAACACAACCCTGTAGGAAACAAGTTCTTCATTCTCTCATACACAGATACACCCCTGTGCAGAGACAAAGACCATTGTAGATCATTGTTGCCTCCATCAACCTGAAGTAGAATTCTAGAGATGTAGGAGAAGGACCAGATGCTGGAATCCTGTACAGTTTATTTTAGGACTATTTCTATAATGACCATGTACTGTAGAGTAGTGAATCATCTCATAACTTTCAACACAGGCTACAGGACCTTCGTCACATTCATCCCAACATGTTGTAACTTGTCGTGTGAGACACCAATATGTGTGCAGGGCAGGCCACCCAGCAGTAAATGCAGCCTACCCGTTTACCCTAGCTTCCGCTATCTCTTTCTTCCACCTTGTGGAAAAAGACTGCTTTATATACCTGCACTTTACACTGGACACGTGTAAAACAAATTCACCCTATCCCACCGCTCCTCTCTGGCTCAGTTTTGCTTCCTCCCTCATAAAATGTACAATAGAGATTATCCTCTCTCAACTACTGTATCTGACTACAATACAGTATGTAGTAAAGTCATCAATAAATCATTTTCAGCTTCGACCTGTTGCAAGTTCCATATGACGACCATGACATCACAGTTACACAACAAATATGAATGTATATCAAGACACACAGGGCAATTGGATGTCTTGACTGTACCACTTTCTGGAAATGTTTATTTGAACAATGACAATATCCAATGTTTTTGATGTGACGTAAACCACTATGCTAATTTAAATCAAATTAGGCACCCTTTCAAGACGAAACTTAGTACATATGCAGCATGTTTTAGGTCACGTACTGTAGTCAGCCATTCCAGTTTAAAAACGTTCTGTGGCACATCATATGCCATGAGTTTGTATGTTTTTTTATTTCCCCATAGGCTACTGGTAATTCTTTGTCATGCAAGTAGCATACATTTTCTCTCCTTTCTGCCATGTCAGTCCTAAACATGTTAGGAAGGTCTAGCTTACTCAATTATGACCAGGGAAAAAAACAACTGCACGTGGGGACAATGGGATGGTTCTGCAGCAGACAATTCCAGTGACAAGGCACAACATCTACCCACTACTCCTGTCCTTTCTGAGGCCCATACATGACCAGCCATTTACATTTTTGTCATTTAGCAGATCTTCTTATCCAGAGCGACTTACAGTAAGTAGTGAGTGTACAGTATATATTTTCGTACTGGTCCCCGTGAGGGGCTTCACTCTAACTAGGGGAGACGTTTAGGCTATGCATTTCCACCTCTCTCAGCCTTTTTGCAAATGTAACAAACTAGTTTGCCTATAGGCACTTGGTGGGTGCAGAAGCTAGCCTGCCTTTAGATTACAGTAATTAAAGATGCCCTATGAAGACCTTGCTCTGCTAAAATTCTAATAGTTCGCCTACTTTCAGTTTGTGACACAAAACAAGCAAGTATAGTGTAGAGAATCATTGTACCATCTAAACTGTGAAATATATTTTCCATAACCAAAAATATCATTTTTTTCAGCTGTTTGAAGCTGGTGTACAAAGTCGAAACTAAAAGACGCAAAAAACTCAACTTAAGACCGGGAAGCATAGAAATGGCACACATAGAACAAATCTCGCTTCATAGACTTGCTTTCAATAAGAATGACAGATCTATAACTTACATTTCTATGTGAATTTGGTTGGGTCGCCCAAAAAGTTGCATATTGCAACTTTACATTTAACTAACATTCAATACAGTCACAAAAAAAGTGAGCTTGGTGAGAGCAAAATTATCATGTTTTTGGTTCTGTGACACGATGATCACGTGGCATTTGGGTTTACTGAAACAGTCCACAATGAGTTATGCCTATCTACTTCAGGGGGAGGACATGATTGTGGTTTGCATTGGGCAAAGAATGTACCAGAGTGAACAAAGCACTGTATGGTGGTTCAGAAAATATGTACTTCATAGTACCAATTGTTGTTACCACACTTGTACACTGCTTTTACACTGAGTGTCAGATCTGATGGTAGAAATGGATACGCAGCAAACAAAGTGATGACTTAATGTTCATGCTGCTACTGATCCCGCACCTAATGTGTAAGCCAGAGAATGGATAACCTGAACCCACACAGCATCTGGGGTAGAAAGTTCACTGACTGAGGGATATAGGAGAGGGGAAAGTGACTCATATAGAGGAATCTGAGCAGGGACAAAGAGCAACAGCCACAGTTACCGTGCTGGAGCTAATAGAATCCGTGTCTTAGCCCATAAAAACACATTTTTGCTTTCCATCAACAGGTGGGAGTGTTCAGCTCTCCAAGTCTTCCTAACCACAAAACGGCTACGTTGTCAAAACATCATGGATGGTGGCTGTGTTAGCCTTTCATAGACCTGGGGGGATTCTTAGAATAAAAAAAGTTGGCCTACAGCTGTTTTTTTAAAGTATATCAAACAAACAAAAAAACTCCACACCAAAAGAAATTGATTCATTTCAGCTATGCCGTGAGGCAGACACACAAGGCCACTTACTCGGCTGCTACTGCTAGCTAGATTAAGAGGGAGAGCACATCACTGACGCCTGAAAATAGCATCTCTTTTACACAGATAATGGTGTGATTGTAATCTTATTGGGAGCGAGACTACGTAATAGTGAGTCATCTGCCTCCTTAACAATGGGCCAACCACTGCCAGGCTTGTGGTATCCTTTTACACAACATTATAGAAAAACATTTCAGAACTGAACTGACACCTAAAGGAATCACACACCGATCATCAGCCTCACACTGGCCCCAAAGACCCTGAGGGGACAACTTGGCTGTGAAGAACAATGGAAACCTGCTGGCCAAATGAACATACAATGTCATGATAGGCCTATACATCTTGATGTAGTCACACAATGTGAGATTATGCAACATGTGAGAATTTAGAAATAAAGCATCCTACAAAGAATGTATTATTTGAGAGACATGGCTGTGCCTGTGCCATTTATAGTATGAGGTCTCCAATGCCTACAGCAGAAATGTAGTTGTGGTGTGGCACATAGGCTTGTTTACTTCATATAGGCTTGCTTACTCTTAAAGTGATAGTTAGAGACTTTGGCAATGAAGCCCTTTATCTACTTCCCCAGAGTCAGAAGAACTTGTGGATACCATGTTATGTGTCTGCGTTCAGTTTGAAGGAAGTGGCTTTTCTAGAATTACATAAATTGCTAACTAACATTAGCGCAATGACTGGAAGTCTTTGGGAATAGCAAGTTCTTCAATACTGGATGCAGAGACATAAAAATTGTAAATTTGCATCATTTTGTGGAATTCAATTGGTGCTTGTGTATTTTCATTAGTTGTCATGCATGTTATCACATGCACACAGCATACAGAGTCTAGTTTGAGAAGCAGAATAGCCCATCCCCTGTCAGATGGCATAAGAGCAGCTCCTCAAAAAGCTTGTACTGGGGTGAAACGTGCTTTTATAAGCCCAGTCATTGCGTAAAAAATAACAATTCTAAATGCAATCGCATGGTAAAAACTGTTTTGATAGGCACAATTAAAAACAATTGTATTTCTCAATCTCAACTCGTAATTAAGGCGTCCCATTCGCCATTCGAGTGCCTAGGCGACAGTCACCTGTAGGCAGGCTATCAGCGCGTCACCATCCACTCTGCAATGTAAGCTTGAGGCAGTATAATTGTTTGAAACCTAAACATTTTACTTCACTCTAAATAATGCTAGTCATATTAGCAACCCATTGTAGTCGTTGCTATTAAATTCCCCTCTTTCTACGTTTCTAACAGATTTTCATCTCTGTTAGAATTCTCTAAAATGATGTTTCAGGTGGCTTATGGTAGAGAAATGAACATTCAATTCTCTGGCAACAGCTCTGGTGGACATTCCTGCAGTCAGCATGCCAATTGCACGCCCCCTCAAAACTTGAGACATCTGTGGCATTGTGTTGTGTGACAAAACCGCACATTTTAGAGTGGCCTTTTATTGTCCCCAGCACAATGGGCACCTATGGAATGATCACGCTGTTTAATCATCTTCTTGATTTGCCACACCTGTCAGGTGGATGGATTATCTTGACAAAGGAGAAATGCTCACTAACAGGAATGTAAACAAATTTCTGCACAACATGAGAGAAATACGCCTTTTGTGCATATGGAAAATGTCTGGGTTCTTTTAATTCAGCTCATGAAACATGGGACCAACATTTTACATGTTGCGTTTATATTTTTGTTTAGTATATTAGCTACTTCCATTACAGGAGTTGCATGCTCAATAATAGGCTATAACCTTTCGACTGTAAGACGATAGGCTTCCTATTGTTGAACGTTTAAATTAAGCTCTTAATTAAAGATGTCCCTTCCTTGTTGGCATGCATAGCATTTTAAGTTGTTCACATAATTTTCCTGCTGGGAAAAAATGTAACCATTTGTTGACCGGTTAATGAGGGTCAGTTAGTTGGCAGCAAAATTTTCTAAAATTTGCATCCAAATATACAATTGATCAGTTAGTGCTCTGTGTGTAATACACCTTTCAAACCAAGGCATTTCCCCACCAACTTTAGCATCACGCCAACTTTTTGCCAGTGGTGAAAAGTACATAAGTAAAAATACTTGAAAGTACTACTTAAGTTGTTTTTTGGGGCATGTCCTTTACCATTTATATTTTTGACAACTTTTACTTCACTACATTCCTAAATTAAATTATGTACTTTTTACTCCATACATTTTCCCTGACACCCAAAAGTACTTGTTACATTTCAAATGCTTAGCAGGAAAGGAAAATGGTCAAATTCACAGACTTATCAAGAGAACATCACTGGTCATCTCTACTGCCTCTGATCTGGTGGACTCACTAAACACAAATGCTTTGTTTGTAAATTATGTCTGTGTTGGAGTGTGCCCCTGGCTGTCAGTAAATAAAAATAAGAAATGTCAAATGATTTATACTTAAGTATATTTTAGCAATTACATTTACTTTTGATACTTAAGTATATTTAAAACCAAATACTTTGACTTTTACTCAAGTAGTATTTTATTGGGTGACTTTCACTTGAGTCATTTTCTATTAAGGTATCTTTACTTTTACGCAGGTATAACAATTGGGTACTTTTCTATCACTGGTATCATGAAGACACATTGAGTGTAAGATCCTACGCCTGATGAAAGTTGGATCAAAAAAGCATGGGCTTGCCTTGGGCTCCATTTAAAAATCTCACCTTTTAATATTTTTAAAAAAATATATGAGAGCAGTTCCACACGTTGCTGTGCCGCAAGTTGTGTGGGAAAAATATTTGTTGTATTTTATTCTGTTATAATTTTCTTACCCTATAATGTGTGTGTGTTGAATTTGATCAGGGTAGCCCAAGTGTGTCTTGTCTGTTTAATGAACAAAATTATTGATTTCATGTGCATGGCGTAGCCATACAGGCTGCACAAACCAGTAGCATAATTAAACTCAAAATACATTTATTATTTTGGAAATACATTTTATTAGTCTTATGTTTCTTAGGACCTGCCAGAAACAATTTAATACTGAATTTCTTTGTGATGGTGTATAGTCAATAGTTTTATTAAAATAAACGTCTACTCCCACACTTGCTGGCATGGGCACGGGACATATAAAAGGCTTATCCTGGCAAGAATGTGGTAACATAATGTAAAGTCTGTCTGTAAAGAGTATATGTAACTAGCCTATAAGCGACAGGGGCCAATGCCACTGTACATGTTAACTTAACCTTTTGAGCGGCATATGATCCTTCAGCTGACTGCTCCCTTTGTGAGTGAATATGATAGGATCAGCCATCTGCAGATTCTACTCTGACCCACCATTTCCTCTCACATTCCCACCAACTTCCCTGTACGTGTTGCAAAGTATGCTAGTGATGCTGCAGGACAATGAAAGGCATTTCATTCAGATATCGATAGTCAAATTAAGTATTAATTATGACACTTGGTATGTGTGCGTACACAAGTTGAATAATGTGTAGGCCATGTTTGACAGGTTTGTAAAATGTGGTGAAAAGGGGATAGTAAAAAAACAAAAACATGGGCGTGTGCTACGGGGTGCTGCAGCTATATTCATTTTCTAATGCCAACTTCCTGCATTCCATAAGAACAGAAAAACAGTGCTGCAGAAAACATATGAAACCAATTCCTACAAGTAGGCCTATTTCCAATCACATGCAGTCATTGCTAGTGACAACACAACTGCATGCTCTGAATAAGCATATTATTTTGTGCCTTGCAGGGGAGAGTCATATTTCTTGTTGGCGTCAGGCATTATTGACTCCTATGAAACTGCATTGCAGTCCAATCAGGAAGAACGCACATCATTTCTCTCTCTTAGCCCCCTGTAACACATGCACGCAAACAAATGTAAAAAAATACAGTACATACATACACGCACACACGCACAAACACTGCAGTTTTGGCCCTCCATTTCCTCTTTCACGTTCTGTCTTCCCAATGGATTGACTCTTTTCCCTATCTCTTCATATTCCTCTTTTTATCTCCTCAAAGGGGATCTGAGCCCGCTCCTAAAAGGATATTGGGGTATAAAGCAAAAGTCTTTCCTGCTGAGATCAACAGGGACAGGATGAGACTGACTCAAAAGTAGGTTGATACATTGCTATGTTTTCATTTATAAAGCCCTTTTACAAAAAGTCCCACTGTACTTATCACTACACTTTAGACATATGAGTTACCAGACCCGGTCTAAGGGATGGCTAACGCTGGAAATTCCTTTCATCTCAGTTTTTTTTAGTTTTTTTGCACCTTATTTGTGGAACAATCTAAATGCTCTGAAATTTGATGTTTTGGTGCCTCTAGGCAAATTCAGAACGCTGATTGACGACCTTATTACAGTGTTTTTCTTTCTGCTTGCGTTTAGTATTTTTATTTTGATATATGTATTTTCTGTAATTCAGGGCTCATCTGTAAAAGACACCTTGGTCTCAGTATACTAAAACAAATAAAATAAATAAAATAAAGTATTAGTAATCAACCCTCAGAACAGATCAGCCAGGGCTCCAACTGAGGAAAACAAATTTAAATCATCCATCTTCTGTCTACATAACCAACAAGATATTGGCACTTTGAAATTAGAATTTGAATGAAATTAGTTACAGCAGAGATATCCTATGCTCTACAAGAGTGTTCCAACGTGTGGGGCAACGGTCGGCAGAATGGGAGGCTGAGTAAAAAGTTTGGGAACCTCTGCTCTACAAGCCAACTAACAAAACCACAACAGCATGTTGCCCCTGGTATCCCCAGGGTATAGCTTTTTTTTAGACTAGTAACAGTAAGGACATTGGAATATGTTACCTGAAGGTGTGTACACCCTCAGCTTGCCTGTTGAGTGACAGTACACGTGTCAGGTCTGTCAGCTATCTAGACTAGTACTGTTAGCTGGGTAGCTGTGTGTACTAGGATAGCTAACTACCTGGGAAGTGTTTTTCTTGAAATTCTAGCTAAGTACATAAAAAGTAGCTAACTTACGTTAGCGAGCTGGCTGGCTAGTTAACAAACGTTAGCTGTCAAGTTTATCATGGCATTCTTTGGAAGGTTCTTGCCACGTTTTAACTTTAGTTTTCCCATTAAATGATTAAAGACTGATAACTAGCTAAATAACTTACAAAAACATGAACAAAAAAGAGAGCTATGTATAACTAGCTAATGTTACTACAAAATGAGCCGAGCCAGTAACTTAGCTAGCAAGCTAAACTTCATAAAAGTTCATGCAAGCTAGCTACCTAGCAAACTCAGATAGATTTATTTTTTAACCCGTTTGTTATGTAAAATCACTAACATTAGCAAGCTAATACTTATTGAAACAAATCTGTATTAGGAGGGGAGGAAAGTTGTTTGCTAACCTGGCTGGCTTTATAAAACTGCTTCTTGAAGCCCGCTACAGACATCTTGGAACCAGTCGTTCACCTTTGCCGTAATAGGATTAAATTTGATACAATAACTATTACTAGCTAAAATAGTTGTACGCCGCGGTCATATGATTGCGTTAAAATCGTTCTCCTTTACAGTACACGCCGACGAGGATGTCCTGCGGTTCACGATTGTGACTAGAAATGCTATTGAACAAGGGCGCAGATCTCTATAAAGTGCATATAGGTCTTCAAAAACTCTAGGACTAGGTATGAGTATATCCAGTGTACACTTTTAGCTGCACCAAACCGTTAACTCGACACCTCCAACATATCATTGCGCTCGCTGCACATTCCAAGTTGTCTCTCCATAAGCAAACGTGCAGCGCCCTCTATCGCACACAAGAGGAGCAGGCCAATATGGTCTGTGTTCACTTTTTTCCCCACAGGGTGGCATAAGTGTTTTTCAATAATTGTCGATGTGTCTACTTCAGTCTCAAGTACTTTAGTTGAAAACCACTTCAAACTCACTCATGCTCAGTGTTGGGGAGTGGTGAACTACATGTAGTCTAACTAGTAATTAAACTGCATGTTGCAGTAGCTTGGTGGTATAGTTGAACATTGAAATCTTGGTAGTGCTTTCGGTAGTTAATAACTTTTTGTCATGTAGTAGTGTAGCTATAATAACTGAAACTACACACAACTTTTTTTGCTAAATAAAATACTATTTTGGGTGAAATTGTCCTTAAGTGGGAACCCCTCCTCACAAGTCCTTAAGTGGGAACCCCTGCTCGCCTCACAAGTCGTCAACTGGCAGCTTCATTAAATAGTACCTGCAAAACACCAGTCTCAACGTCAACAGTGAAGAGGAGACTCCGGGATGCTGGCCTTCTAGGCAGAATTCCTCTGTCCAGTGTCTGTGTTCTTTTGCCCATCTTAAACTTTTCTTTTTATTGGCCAGTATGAGATATGGCTTTTTCTTTGCAACTCTGCCTAGAAGGCCAGCATCCCGGAGGCACCTCTTCACTGTTGACGTTGAGACTGGTGTTTTTCGGGTACTATTTCATGAAGCTGCCAGTTGAGGACTTGTGAGGCGTCTGTTTCTCAAACTAGACACTCTGATGTACTTGTCCTTTTGCTCAGTTGTGCACCGGGGCCTCCCACTCCTCTTTTTATTCTGGTTAGGGCCAGTTTGCACTGTTCTGTGAAGGTAGTAGTACACAGCGTTGTACGAGATCTTCAGTTTCTTGGCAATTTCTCGCATAGAATAGCCTTCATTTCTCAGAACAAGAATAGACTGACGAGTTTCAGAAGAAAGTACTTTGTTTCTGGCCATTTTGAGCCTGTAATCGAACCCATAAATGCTGATGCTCCATATACTCAACTAGTCTAAAGAAGGCCAGTTTTATTGCTTCTTTAAATCAGGACAACAGTTTTCAGCTGTGCTAACATCATTGCAAAAGGGTTTTCTAATGATCAATTAGCCTTTTAAAATTATACATTTGGATTAGCTAACACAACGTGCCATTGGAACACAGGAGTGATGGTTGCTGATAATGGGCCTCTGTACGCCAATGTAGATGTTCCATTAAAATCTGCCATTTCCATCTACAATAGTCATGTACAACATTAACAATATCTACACTGTATTTCTGATAAACTTGATGTTATTTTAATGGACAAATTGTTTTGCTTTTCTTTCAAAAACAAGGACATTTCTAAGTGACCCCAAACTTTTGAACGGTAATGTACATGTTTTTGGGTTGTTCTGTTGTTGACAGATTTTATTTAACTGTATATCTTTTGTTAAATATTTAACAATTGACCTATCTTTATTCCATATGATTGATATTCCTATCTATAAAACTAATAAACTGGTGTGGAGTATCCAATTCCAATGGTTAGGAAGTTTAAATACTGTACATGAGTAAGCAAACAAACAACATCAACTTATTGTAAAATGACTTTTATTACATTCTTAAATCCACATATTGTGTCTCCATTGTAGCTACAACAAGAACTCTTAAATGTGTTAAAAAATACTCTTAGGCTTCATATTCATAATATATTCTAAATTATATATTTTAAAAATCCATATTGATTTCAATAATCATCTTAAAATAGAATGAAAACATGATAAATAGAAGTATCATGAAAAGAGAGGAACCTTTAGGGAGATATTATTGAAAAAATAGAATAACAACTCTCCAAGACAAAAAGGAGGACACTAAACTGATGAGAAAAAATATGACAGACAACGATAGAAATTAAGAAACAAAAGATCACAACAAAACCAACACAGGATACATAGATTAAAATCCATCTTTAAATGTAATTACATTTTAGATCCTATTTATTCAAAAATGTAGGCTCAAAAGTCATGTAATAATATTGATATTAGACTGGGATCAAACCTTTGATACTTTTGTGATCAACATTCACAAGAACATGTACACGGTGATCAAGGTTTTAAGGTCTTCTATTCCGCGCAAGGTGTCAGACTAGGCTAACTGACAAAAACACTGGAACAGAGAGCCCAGCTATCTCCCTGAGTGACTGAGAGGAAATGTAACTGCACACCTTGCGAACTGCCTTAAAAGAAAGAAAAAGCAGTTTTAGGTGTGCAAATACATAACCATCTAAGTTCTAAACACTTACAAAGCATTTCACTTAATAGAATCCCCTCTGCCTTACGAACCATAAACTCAAGTCAGTTAAACTAGTTCTGTGTAAAAGTTGGGTGTTGTTATGTTGAGAGAATTAAAAACCTCTTGTGCTGTACTTTTAAGGGGTCTCAGGCTGGAGTGCTTATGAAGTCTACTGAGACATCTAAACAGGGCTGTGTAGACCTTCCTAACTGAAATCGGGAAAGACATTATTGCACAGTCCCAATATGACATGGTTGTAAGCTCCCAGAAAAGTGTATCCCCCTAAATACCAACTACTTTTATATATACAGTATGAAGAACCGCACTGTTCCAGCATTGCAAAGTGAAACATATGATTATTGAAATATAATTGGACAGAAAATATTCAAGGCCCGTAAGTGATTCTCTCTTATTGTGGTAAAAGTAATACAAGTATTCTACTCTGACCAAACCTTTCACACTGCAGCTTGTCTATGTACAAGCTTTGTACTGAGGGTGTTGAGAGTTTTTTTAAATCTGAAAAGCCCCTTTAAGAATAGTTCAAAAGTAATATCCTGCCACACCCAATGTCCCTCTCCCTAAAAAGAGATGTTAAATCTAACTTTGACTTCCTAGTATAGATTAATACAAATCTGCACTCTCATTGAAGACAGAGGGGCAGATTTAATGCTCCCAAATAAACAGTGTGGAAAAATATATAAACATAAAATACATATTTTTGTACTATATCATCATCCTTCAAATTGCATTATAAATTATGACATCTCAAATACTCTATAATCTAAATGTTGAAATCCCTAACTCTGGGGGGTAGCTGATGGCTCTGTTAACCCTTCATTATGCCGTGAGTGTTTTTTGAGAGGGTGAGGTAGACGGGGGAGGGTTAGGGAGAGAAGGCATCATTAACAAATCATCACACTTTCAGTTCAGTCTGAAACAGTAGACTGCCTAAAAACATACAGGGGGAGCATGAGTCCCCACCTTCCCCATACTGGTCAAAGGTCAAACTCTAAACACCCCTTCCAAATTGTTGTTGGTGCCCAGGTGGGAGCACTGGAAAGTGTTTTCACCACCTATTTGTTTTCTTCTTATCATCTGCTTCCTTTCCCTCTTGAACAAAGTCTTGTATTGGACCTAGAGACCCCTGGTTTGAGGGATGGGAAAGATCCTTCATTTCCAGGGGAACTCTCTACCTCAGTTGCTTTAGTCCTGCCTGTCTGAGGCAGGAGGATGTCCCACTTCTGTCAGTTTCAGGAGGACAATCGTCAGTCTCTGAGCTGGAACCCTGAAATTATTTGTAGCACGAGAAAAGGGTCCAGATTCGGTGAGAGAGGGCTCATTGTCGGTAAGTGCTATTCATCTAATAATTTTCCATCCCAGTACCCCGGAATATGACCAGAAATACTTTGAAAGACGCTGTACTGGCAAATCTTTTTATTTATTTGCTTTTATTTAACCAGGTGAGTCATCGATAACACATTCTCTTTTACAATAACAACCTGAATAATTTTTACGTATTATACATCTCCCCCTCTCCCTCCCTCTCAATATATATATATTTAAATCTCTGTCTAATTTTATTTTTACATGAGTAAATATAAGTGTATAGATAAAGAACATTTAAATATACTTATGTGATTCTTCTCTCTTGCTCTCTCTCTAAGTGGCATTTGCAAGGGAAAATGTAGTGGGACTGAGGTCTTTGATTGCACCTAAAAAAAATGTAAGTCGAGCTGAAAAATATCAGTGTCTGAATGTGTGCCTGTAAAAATACATGTATAGGTCAGCATAAGTGCTTTGTCTTAGTGCTGTGTGTGCAAGTCTGCATGCATGGTAATAGTTGCATCGTCCATGTCTTGCATGCAAAAAAATGTGCCCACTTATCCATTTGATCTTGGTCCCTTTAAACAGTTTGTTCATAGGATACAAAACTGCAAAGTATGGGCACTACCAAATAAGAAACTGGAGAATAAAATGGAGCTGTCAAACTGCAATAAGATAAAAAAGAGACTGCACAGCATCTCCTCCAATGGGGCAGGATTGTATAGTACATTCAGTCTCATGCCTTGGGCTGTGCTGCATGTCTGTGGGGTACATTCAAGATTATCTTACAAGGACTTACACTGAGAACTGGAAAAGAAGTCAAACTGGTTTTACAGAGGACTTCTGCTTAAGGGAGATCTCAAAGCTCTTAGAAAAACCATCTGAGATTGCAAAAATACATTCTCAGAACCGTTTTACTCCCCCCAAAATAGGCAGCATGCATATAGTACCCAGCACCTAGTGTTGAATTTTGTAGCCTGGACTGGCTTACAGTCCAAGCAACTCCATTGGGTGGAGGTCTGAGGTGAGAGTAGTATGTCCTAAAGTGTAGCGTGCAGGGTTGTCACAGAGCTGCTGGTTACTTCGCTGTTGCCACATTCCTCTCCCTACCTCTCGTTCCCTACATCTTTTTGTCTCTATATGAATCACTTTCATATCTAAACAGATTTTTAGTCCATTGTGGAGTCTGGGAAGGTGATTTCACTGCTGAACACCTCACGGTACAGAGGGGGGAAATTGTATGCAGTCTCCGGGTGGAGCAGACTGAAAAACTCGAGCTTGTCAATGTGGAGATTGCAGATGGACTTCATCATGGGAAGCTTGGACACCATCTTAGAGGTAGAAGAAGAGATACAGAGAAATGAAAAAGTGAGACAGAAAATGTGTATCTTTCACATTTCACCCCAAATCCTTTAACAAAAGCCTGTTTTAGGAATAAAGGAATACATCATCGTCTGCCAATATGTACCTTTGCCAGTTTCTCCTCTGATGAGCCACCTCTGTGTAGACAATGTTGCAGAGCCAGATATACTTTCTCTTGAAGCTTCTGTACCTGTTGCCTGTCTGTCAACCATGGTCGGTCTGGAGGAAAAAAAGAGCAACAACCACAGTCAGTCTCTGCTGGTTTTCCTTCTTACATATTACTTAGTGTCTGTTTCAGAGCTGAGACATCACCCCAGTCAACGGGAGACAGTGTGAGAGGATTACCTGGTGACAGGAGAACAGAAGCACTGAACAGAGCCATCTCCTCTTCAGAGAGCTGCATACGACTCAGGCTCTTGGCCAGGTCAAACACAGCACCCACAAGGTCATCACAACCTTCGAGGAAAGAGGGGGGGGAAACATGTGTCTTCAAAACAGAAACGGCTGACTTGGTTCACTTTTTTTTAAAGTAAGCTAAAAAAAGGTTGACCTAGAATTCTTCGACTATGTGGGTGGGTTAATATATTTATATACTTTTTTTTGTGTGTGAATATACTCTGATGGAATATTAATGCCTTGGTTTCATAAAGAGGGAACTCACCAAGAGCTTTGAAGGTCTGTGCGCTAGCAAACTTGCTATCAAACAGAATAGTGTTGTTGATGGGGTTGTAGACTCGACACATGCGAATCAGAAGCACATCCAGACATCCTGAAGAGGAGACCGTAAAGATGGAGAGGAAGAGGAAAAGGGAGAAAAGGGGGACAAAGGATGCTCCAACACGTACACACAAACAATATGAAATAAAACATTAATTCCATGTTGTCAGTCAATAGAATACATCCATTTCATATCACAACATCAAATGTATTTCAATCAATTATAAATCAAATAATTTTTACAATACAATTTGTTACAATTCAAACAAAGATGATGAACAAACAGGAAAGGTGGGCGAGAAGAAAAACAAGAAGAGCCATCATTAGAATAATAACTTTTTTCTTGAACATCGTTGGAAACAGAATGTGGCCTTTGCCACATTAGGTTAAATTGATTGTATATTCTAAAATGTAGTCCTAAGTGGCGAAGTTTGTTTGTCTGCAGACACACATGTTTGTCAAATATACTATTGTGTATGAATGCTGTAGTACTGAAACATGGAAATGCAGTTAATGCCTACATGCTCAGGTCGTCTGAAGAGGAACTACAGTGGGCTCCGAAATTATTCACACCCTTGATAAAGATGAGCAGAAATGACTGTATAAAATACAGTGGCAAGAAAAAGTATGTGAACCCTTTGGAATTACCTGGATTTCTGCATAAATTGGTCATAAAATTTGATCTGATCTTCATCTAGTCACAACAATAGACAAACACAATCTGCTTAAACTAATAACAGACAAATTATTGTATTTTTCTTGTCTATATTGAATACATAATTTAAACATTTACAGTGTAGGTTGGAAAAAGTATGTGAACCCCTAGATTAATGACTTCTCCAAAAGCTAATTGGAATCAGGAGTCAGCTAACCTGGAGTCCAATCAATGAGACGAGATTGGAGAATCCTTCCAGATCCTTGATATCCTTTGTCTGCGCTTTTGGACTTCCGTCTTCAATTCAAACCACAGGTTTACAATTGGTTTCAAGTCCGGAGACTGAGATGGCCATTGCAACATGTAGATTTTTGTGGCCAATTAACTGTTTCACACACATCAATATCCACATAGAAATGGTTGATTGGCCACAAAATCTACATGTTGCAATGGCCATCTCAGTCTCTGAACTTGAACCCCATTGAAAACCTGTGGTTTATATTGAAGATATGAAGATAAGATTGAAGATAAACCTGTGGTTTATATTCACCTGTCCATAAGCACAGGTGAAGGATATCAAGGATCTGGAAGGATTCTGTATGGAGGAATGGTCTAAGATCTCTCCTGATGCGTTCTCCAACTCATAAAACACTTTTATGAGTTGGCTCAGGGACGTTATTCTCATAAGGTGAAATCAGGGATGGCAATAATTTTGACCTCTACCTTTTTGAGAAAAATAATGGTTACTTGTTTAACAAAATCTCTTTCTCTGAGAAATTGTATTAGTATAAATATAATTTCCCCAATGTTTTTTGCATACAATATAGTATTTCAATATTTATTTTATACAATCATTTTTGCTCATCTTTATCAAGGGTGTGAATAATATCAGACCCCACTGTATGCTTTGAGGTCAGAGAAAGCTTGTGTATGAGGCCATGGAATAGAGTTGTGAAATGCACTCATCTTATGTCCTAACAATAGGTACTGACCTGCTTTGAGAAGAATGACCTGGTCGTTCTGACAGAGATCCAGGAATCCATTGATGCGCTTGGCAAACTCCACCACGTACTGGATGGCATTGGTGAGGTGGATGGCACACTGCTGCCACATGACCTCCGCAGACTGAAAGAGAGAACAAAGGGATGCCCATGTTAGATATAACATTGGGAATAGCACATAGTGGTGTAAGAGTAAATAGGTCACAGGTCACTGAGTTAATCTTGGTAAAGGACATTGATGTTTACCTTGCTCTGGAAGCTGCGTGTCTCCTCAGGAGTGTACAGGGACCAGACAAGCCTCTTCAGCTCCTCACTGCCATGCTGACTGGTCTCTATGTGAGACTTTACCACACTAGCAGTTATACGTTCTGGAAATGGACAAGACATGTATGGTTTAGCTATCAACCACACTCAATGAAAAAATTATCTAGTGTTAGTTATAGTGACATACAGCAGATGGTGATAGAGTGACTGTTCCACTTACCGATCTCGAGCATGGAGAATCCCTCGGTTAGAGGGTTGAGCAGCGCGTGTGTGAACAGGCTGGACTCGTGCAGCAGCTGGTACTCGTGCTTGATGTGGTGGTTGCTGTCTCCGAAGTCCAGTCCGTTCTGTTCGGGCGAGCTTTGAGAGGAGGAGCTGCTACCCCCGCTTCCCCCCATCATTTCCAGATTGCAGTACTCTCTTTCAGCGCCCTCTGGTGTCACTGGCAGGTCACACAGTAGGCCGTCTGGCAAGGTGATGTCATCAAGGTCGCTGAGGGCGGCACTGGAGCCTCTGCTGTATGCCCGGCTGTGACCTCCGACCTCGCCTCCCTCCTCACGGGCGGCAGTTAACTCCTGGGATGCCTGGTGCTTCTGGACCTCAGCATACAGGCTGTCTCTCTGCTTTTTGGACATGCGGCCAAACTTCACCGCTGTACCAGGAAAGGAGATAGAGTCAGTAAATAATCAGGGAATGAATTATGAGATCATACAGTAAGTCCATATGGAGCCAATACGGAACTTGAACAATTGCAAATATAGAAGAAAATCCACTCACTGCTGTCTCTCAGGCATGATTCCAGGAGTGATTTTACACAGTGTAACACAACTCCACATTTGGCCTTTCAATAAGACCTAGAGAGCTCTAGCGTCTGGTGAAGAGACAGACAGGGGTCCCCTCTGGACTGACCTTGCTGTGTGTGTGTGTGTGTTTCACACTCACCATCACGGCTCATGCCTAGGGCCAGGCACTTCTGCAGCCGGCAGTGTTGGCAGCGATTCCGATTGGTGCGGTCAATCAGACAGTTCCTCTGCCGGGAACAGGAGTATATAGCATTGTTCTGCTGGCTGCGTCGGAAGAAGCCCTGTAAACACACACACAAGCACAAACACCATCAGGGAGGCAGGTAACCTAGCGGTTAGAGCGTTTGGCCAGTAACCGAAAGGTTGCTAGTTCGAATCCACGAGACGACTAGGTGAAAAATCTGTCGCTCTGCCCTTGAGCAAGGCACTTAAACATAATTGCTCCAGGGTTGCCGTCAATAATGGCTGATCCCTGGCCGTGATCCCACTCTCAGGGGGAGTGGGAATTGCAAAAAACACATTTCCATTTCATACCAAATACTTATACAGGTTCCACACTTGTACAGGTTCCACACTTGTACAGGTTACACAAGTGTGAAACAGAACACATAAGCTTGAGCTATTTGACCATGAATACAGGTGCTGGGATGGATGGGCACTGGGCAAGGGCATACAATATATAAATAGTATAAATTGATTGAATTTGCTGTGGGTATTCTAGAGGGATGACAGTATGCAGAACTAAAATAGAATACTTGGAGTAAGTGTATCTCTGAGATTGAGGTAGCTCACCTTGCAGCCTTCGCAGGTGATTACACCATAGTGGATCCCTGATGACTTGTCCCCACAGATCTTGCAGGGTATTACTTCAATTTGTGCTGGAAGTAGAGAGAGAGGAGGAACATTTAGTACATGGCATACTTAACACTTAAGACTCACTAGACTAGATAATAAAATATAACTTGATGGTGACTTGGGTTTTGATCTCGTCATGATATGGTCCTTAGGAACTGTGCCAGAACTGTCTGAGAAAGTGCAAGACAGGTGTAGATATACCTACCCTATCAAATAAGAAGGGATAGAAACATCTGCTCAATCTTTGCTCCCAACTGCCCTGATTTTGAACTCAATGGAAACACTATACTCCGAGTCGGTATCCACGTCATACGAAGGAATTTCCCTTGACAACACCCACAAATTGGGGAAAACAAACATTCTTTCCCATTGACCCCCATTGTAAAAGAGCCAATTTCATCGTCAATTTTTTTGTTATATATGAATTACATGCAGAAAAACTGCTGTGTTGTTTAATGTACATGTAACCAGCCAAAAAATCCTGATCTACGAGAAATAGAGCCTGCGAGATGAGTCCTGTGGCTTCAGGCTATTTGGCGTGGGAGAGTGGGAAATGTGGGGAACCGGTGCCCAAGTAGGCTACTACTTTGAAGAATCTCAAATATAAAATATATTTTGATTAGTTTGGTTACTACATGATTCCATATGTGTTATTTCATAGTTTGGATGTCTTCACTACTATTCTACAATGTAAAAAATAGTAAAAATAAAATTAGTAGGTGTGTCCAAACTTTTGACTGGTACTATACCTGTGGAAAACATTTCATCACAGGTAAGACATTTAACTTGTTGAGTATAGTCTGTTTGTATCTCCACTCACTACTTGTAGCTATATAGTCCATTTGTTTGTGTTGTTGGTCTTGGCTAGCTTAATGTTCTAGCACTGTCATGAAAAGGGACATGAGGGAAGCCCTACAATATTATGTTTTTCTAAGTAGTGAGAACGCTTGGGCAGAAGCAGGAAATGTTGAAAGGTATCCTTTAGACATGTTGTACTTTTCTTAAATGTAGTTTTGTAATTGACTAAAACAAACAAACAACAAGAAAAAGGTTACGTTTTTGCTGTGAGCCAATGGGGTAAACCACAGGTTGTTTTCCCCACAGACGTGCGGGGACGTGACGTTCTATCTAATACCGACTGGCACTATCAGAGTCAAAGGCCAATTTGCAGCATTTTGCAGGAAAAAAACTCCATACTGGTGATACGAATATAGAATTCATTCATATAAACAGAACGCTTAACAGTATGTGCAACAGTGTGCGAACAGCCCTGAGCCCTCTCTCCCTGGAACAGGCTATTATTTTCATCATACCAGAGTAGCAGGTTAATTGCATTTACTGGGCCTGGGGTAATAACGTTTCACTGTTCCTTCTCCAGGGTGAATTAAATGTTAGAGGAGGTTAACAAAAGCCCCCGCTTCAGGAGAGCCTCCTATGCTACACAAGATAAAATGGCTACTCTCAAAAAACAAGTGTTTGTTTTTCTGTGTTCGCTTTGACTGCTGGGTGTGTTAAATTATTTTTTTCGAAACTATTTTGTATTACAGTGACGCAAGGCATTAGGTAACATTTACTTTGCAGGTAGCAACTGTATTAACGGCCCTTTACCAGCCCAACCAATCACCTGAGTGATGCCTGTGGCTAGATACAGTAAGTGCGTCACACACGGGGAGCAAAGCAAATTACTAAACTATAAAGTTGAAATCTCAGCTTCATAGATAGGAAGGGAGAATGCTCAACTACTACTGCTTTGTGAGTGGGAGTCTTTTGCATAATGTGAGTGAGATATTTGAGTCGCTTCCCGGATAGAATTCCTACTGATCTACAAAAACCAAATAGGGAAATAAATATATAAAGGCAGTGGAAAAAAACCTCTCTCTCTCTCTGCACTCTCTCTCTACCCCATCTAGCACCCCTGGCCCCCACCCTCTCCCTGTTATATAACTGCCGTCTGGCCGAGTTTCACAAACACACTCATTCAGGGGAGGTGACCCTAGCAACGCCATGACGAGCCTACCCCTTCCCTCTCTTATCGCTCCCATAGGTTCCCGGGAGCATAGCTTTGTCTCTGATATGTTAACTGACATGCTGCTCAGCTGCGTGGAAGGCTATGAGAGAGGAGGAGCTGTTCTACTGACACACTTTCCAATTCAGCAAGGGGAGGCGCTTTGGTTGGCATCCCTGGCAATTAATTTGATTTCTTTCTTTCCTGTTTTAAGGTGGAACCAAATCTGACTCAATCACTGACAGGGGAATGGAAATGTTCACAGGCTAAAAGAAACAGTCCATGTTTGATTAGTGAAAGATTGATTATCACTTTAGAATCTGTAGAGTAAATACAGGTGTATCGACATCCATGTTCCACTTATGTAACACCAGGGAGTGTGAGAGTATTTTAAACATATCTGCAGTATATTATGAAGGGGCCCTGATTGTAACTTACACTGGTGCTCAACTTGTGGAAGCATGTCAGGTATTTGAGTGCAGTTTCAGCTGTCTCGGAGACGTTCATAAAACTAGTTCTACCCCTAGCATAACCACAGAGTCCTGCAGGAGTGTTATGGGCTGTCTGGACAAGTCAGTTACATAATGGGTCATGGCTTCAACACCTGAACCCTTTTTACACAACTCTAATTCATTTCAGGACATTTGAATCATGTGAAAGAATATGACATTTAAAGTACACAAAGTACCATCCAGTATGTAGCACTATGGAGCAGTGCAGAATGTCAGCAAAGTTCTTGGACATTGTTTCAAGAATGACAAGTTCTCGTGGGTCTTACTTTTCTGGTTTGGTCAGTGGGTCAGGGACGTTTGACCTGAAGTCTTGCGCTGCCAACAAGTTTAAGCAAAGGACTTTGTCTTTTACTCTCATAAATTAACTCTCTCTAGGAAGACTTATCTCATGGAAAACAACAAGTAATAACTATGTAATAGCCATTGCACCATGATAAATACTAGGTAATTAGTGGGCAGAAAAATAAAGTATAACCAATATGAGTAAGATAAGATGATATAGGCTACATATAGAGGAACCAGTTTAAAAAGTATTCATATTTTTTAAATACGCTCGCTCGTCGCAGCGAGCGGTCGCATTCGCACATTCGCACTTTGGTCCGCAGGTAGTATAACTTTTCATTACATTTCATTACATTTCATTATAGTACAACGGTTTGATTTGTCTAATCTTAGCAATTTCTTCTTAGCTAGCTACATAGCCGTCTTTGTATCAAAGATAATCGCGTAATTATCGTATTCCGTCGCCCTAACGTAGTCTACACTGCTATCTGCCCAGCAGCTAGCCAGCTAGCAAACGTCTACCGAATAGCAGCACTGTAGAAACTATTACACTCAACTGAACGACTTGATTAGTGTAGTGTTAGCTAGCTACATAGTTATCTTTGCTGTCTTCGTATCCAAGATAATTGTGGAGTTTAGAGTGTGTAGTTTTTAGAGTGATTATCTTAATTTACAGAGGTTAGCTAGCCAGCTATTTATCGTCCTTAACGTAGGAGACACTGCTAGCTAGCCAACAGCTAGCCAACGTCTACCGAATAGAACTTCCGCACTCAACAACCCGGTCGCATTCCGCTTCGCTCCACAGGTAGTATCACATTTTCATTTCATTTCATTACAGTACAACGGTTTGATTTGTTTGATCGTAGCTAGCTACATAGCTAGCTACATAGCCGTCTTTGTATCAAAGATAATTGTGTAGTCTAGAGCGATTTTCTAGGTTAGTTAGCCAGCTATTGTCGTTCTTTTAACGCAACGTAACGTAATCAACACTGCTAGCTAGCCCCCGAATAGCAGCACTGTAGAAACTATTACACTCAACGGAACGACTTGATTAGTGCAGTGTCAACAACGCAGCCACTGCCAGCTAGCCTACAAAGTCAACAACGCAGCCACTGCCAGCTAGCCTACTTCAGCAGTACTGTATCATTTTAATCATTTTAGTCAATAAGATTCTTGCTACGTAAGCTTAACTTTCTGAACATTCGAGACGTGTAGTCCAGTTGTCATTCGAATCTCCTTTGCATTAGCGTAGCCTCTTCTGTAGCCTGTCAACTATGTGTCTGTCTATCCCTGTTTCTCCTCTCTGCACAGACCATACAAACGCTCCCACCGCGTGGCGCGCCACCCTAATCTGGTGGTCCCAGCGCGCACGACCCACGTGGAGTTCCAGGTTCTCGGTACCTCTGGAACTGCCGTTCTGCGGCCAACAAGAGCCAGAGTTCATCTCAGCCTATGCCTCCTCCAGTCCCTCGACTCTCTGGACTGACGGAAACATGGATCACCACAGATAACACTGCTACTCTGCTCTCTCTCTTCGTCCGCCCACGTGTCTCGCACACCCGAGAGCTCTGCGGCTGTGTTGTGGCAGCCGGGATCCTCATCTCTCCAGTGGTCATCTCTCTCTTTCTCCCCTTACCCATCTCTGTCTATCGCCTCCTTTGAATTCCATGCTGTCACAGTTACCAGCCTTTCAAGCTTAACATCCTTATCATTTAGCCCTCCAGGTTCCCTCGGAGAGTTCATCAATGAGCTTGATGCCTTGAAGACTCCTTTCCTGAGGACGGCTCACCTCTCACAGTTCTGGGCGACTTTAACCTCCCCACGTCTACCTTTGACTCATTCCTCTCTGCCTCCTTCTTCCACTCCTCTCCTCTTTTGACCTCACCCTCTCACCTTCCCCCTACTCACAAAGGCAGGCAATACGCTCGACCCTCATCTTTACTAGATGCTGTTTCTTCCACTAACCTCATTGCAACTCCCTCAAGTCTCCGACCACTACTCTTCTTTATCCTTTCCCTCTCGCTCTCATCCAACACTTCCCACACTGCCCCTACTCGGATGGTATCGCGCCGTCCCAACCTTCGCTCTCTCTCCCCCGCTACTCTCTCCTCTTCCATCCTATCATCTCTTCCCTCTGCTCAAACCTTCTCCAACCTATCTCCTGATTCTGCCTCCTCCAACCTCCTCTCCTCCTTTCTGCATCCTTTGACTCTCTCTGTCCCCTATCCTCCAGGCCGGCTCGGTCCTCCCCTCGCCGCTCCGTGGCTCGACGACTCATTGCGAGCTACAGAACAGGGCTCCGGGCAGCCGAGCGGAAATGGAGAAAACTCGCCTCCCTGCGGACCTGGCATCCTTTCACTCCTCCTCTCTACATGTTTCTCCTGTCTCTGCTGCTAAAGCCACTTTCTACCACTCTAATTCCAAGCATCTGCCTCTAACTAGGAAGACTCTTGCCATTCCTCTCCTCCTGAATCCCTCCCCTCCCCCCCTCTCTCCCTCTCTGCAGATGCTTTATCGTCAACACATTTTGAAAAAGAAGGTCGACGACGTCTCGATCCTCGTTTGCTAAGTCAAACGACACCCTGGTTCTCGTCACACTGCCCTACCCTGTGCTCTGACCTCTTTCTCCCTCTCTCTTCCAGATGAATCTCGCGTCTTGTGACGGCCGGCTCCGCCCAACAACCTGCCCGCTTGACCCTATCCCTCCTCTCTTCTCAGACCAATTTCCGGAGACCTTCTCCCTTACCTCACCCCGGCTCATCAACTCATCCTGACGCGGCTGGCTACGTCCCTTCCGTCTTCAAGAGAGCGAGAGTTGCACCCTTCTGAAAAACCTACACTCGATCCCTCCGATGTCAACAACTACAGACCAGTATCCCTTCTTTCTTTCTTCTCCAAAACTCTTGAACGTGCGCGTCCTTGGCCAGCTCTCACCGTCTTATCTTCTCTCAGAATGAACCTCTTTGATTACAATCAAGTGCAGGTTTCAAGACTTAACACACTGGAGACTGCATGCTCGTTCTGCTAGTATCAACGGAAGGCAGCTCCAGCAACTGGCTAAAGCTAACTCTCTCTCTCTCTGCTCCTCAATCCCATTCTCAAGACCTATCCTGCTGCTTCGATATACTGTGAACCATCAGATATCCTCCTCTCCATCCTCTCTCTCGAAGTTGGCATCTCCGCGCGGCACCGCCTGTGAGTTGCGTCCTATCCGTACAGGTCCTGCTCTACCATTGGTGGCGTGGCGAGAGGGGGACTCGTCTGATGCGTTTTTGTCTCTCGACACGTGCTCCTCACCACGTGAGGCTCCAGGGTCTATTCTGTTCTTGGCCCTCTGCCTATTGTACTCGGCTATACACAGACACCGAAGTCTAACCTCACATGGTCTCCTATCATTGCTTATGCAAGACGACACACAACTAATCTTCTCCTTTTTCCCCTTCTGATGACCAGGTGGCGAGATCGCATCTCATGCGATGGTCTGGCAGACATATCCGTAGTGTGGAGACCGGATCAACCCCATTAGTCATCAAGCTGGAACTTCGGCAAGGACGGAGCTGCTTCTTTCACATCCCTGGGGACGGATGCTCGTTCCTGATCCGCCATCAACGGGTTGACACTCCATTGTTGTCCTCCTCCCAGAGCGCTAAGAACCTGGCGTGAATCCTGGAAACACGCCTGTCGTTCTCACTAACATCAAGGCGGTGGCCCGTTCCTGGTAGGTTCATGCTCTACACACATCCGCAGAGTACGACCTGCCTCACACAGGAAGCGGCGCAGGTCTCTAATCACGGCCTTGTCATCTCCCGTCTGGATTACTGCAACTCGCTGTTGGCTGGGCTCCCTGCTGTGCCATTAAACCCCATACATCCAGAAACGCCGCAGCCCGTCTGGTGTTCAACCTTCCCAAGTTCGCCTCACGTCACCGGCTTCCGTCCCTGCCGTCTCTCCCCTGGCTTCAGGTTGAAGCTCGCATTCCGCTACAAGACAAGGTGCTTGCCTACGGGCTGTGAGGGAAACGGCACCTCAGTACCTCCAGGTCTGAACAGGCCGTACAACCCACAAAGGGCACTGGCGTTCATTCCACTCTGGCCTGGCTCGCCTCACTCCTGAGGAAGTACAGTTTCCCGCTCAGCCCCCAGTCAACCTGTTCGCTTGACTCTGGCCCCCAATGGTGGAACAATCCTCCTCACGAGCAGCCAGGACAAGCGGAGTCAATCACCACCTCTCCGGAGACACGCCTGAACCCCACCTCTTTAAGGAATACCTAGGTATAGGAAATAAAGTAATCCTTCTCACCCCCCCCCCCCTTAAAGATTTAGATGCACTATTGTATAAGTGGCTGTTCCACCTCGGATGTCCATAAGGTGAATGCACCAATTTGTAAGTCGCTCTGGATAAGAGCGTCTGCTAAATGACTTAAATGTAAATGTAAATGTAAATATTAAGGGAGGGTACTGATGTTGCAATAGCCTTTTACTAAATGGGAGAGGAGTGTTGTGAAATTGTTGTTGAACAAATTATTATCAAATAACTCTTCATGTATAATCTAATTCAAACCAAGCACGGCGATACTCTAATTGAAAACAAGCACAGCGATACTCAGTGGCGTGTCCAGGGGGTGGCCCAGGGTGGCCACAGCCTCCCCTGAAATCTGATTGCCCACACCTAGAAATTCTGAAATCTGATAGATCGTCTATGAATATATTGATTATTTCGAACAAGACGCGCACCGACAGTAAGACTCATCAATCTCACTGGAGAAAGAATCGGAGCGAACAAAACCGCTCCCCTGTTTTAGTATGTGTAGCCCATGTATCTGATGCTGTCTGGATAAAATAGTATGACATGTCATATTATTTTTGGCCAGACAGCATCAGATACATGGGCTACAGATACTAAGACAGAGGGGTCCTGTTGGCCTCGCTCGGATGCTTTCTCTGGTGAAATAGATTCAGCCTCTTGCAAATTGAAGGGAAATTATGAAACACAGATAGACACGAACTTGAAATATTTTATAAGTTTGTTTCTTTTTTTATTGTTAACATTTTGGAGGAAGCCTGGCTTCCCTTGGTATCCATGAATACACGCCACCTTGAAGAAAAATTATGATTGCTAAATACTGCACAATTTAAACACTTGCCCAAAACATGTGTAAATATTAGACTAGAAATTGTGCCTTTATGTATCATACTTATGCTAAAATGTTTATTCTATTCTACTGAGCCATTTACTTTATGTTCATATTCTTATCTTTAATTATTTGTTATTGTTGCTGCATTGTCAAGAAGGAACCTGCATGTAAGCATTTCGTTGGAGAGTGTATACCATGTGTATCCAGTACATCTGACTAATAAAACTTGAAACATGAACTAGGTTGAATGTCATTACACATATGGTGGATGTAATAGATGTCCCTTTCCATTAAACGTGCGCAGGTAACCTACTTAACCTACTTTTTGAAGTGATTTGTTTGACAATCAGATGAAAACTTCATGACTGGATGTGTTCATGACACATTAAAAGGTAATACATTTTTACAGTTAAATGAAATGTCTGAACTATAAAGCCTATAAAAAAATGTTGCGTACGCGCAGCTATTATATTGAAAAAATACCCCTAAACTGGGTCTGTGCCCCACCTTGGCCACCCCATTTAAAATGTTCTGGACACACCACTGGCGATAATTACGTACAATACTAGCTAGCAAATTCACACTGCTTCAAAAAGTGCTGACAACATTCATGCTTTATTTAATATGCAGACAATTGTGATTGAAGGTGGGAAATGTTTTCGCGCAGTGAAGCAGTTAGTGGTACTGTCAGACTTCTTTCACATAGGATTTACGATATGTTGCCTGTAAAAAAAAAGGTCATTGTTTATATGACCCCCTTACAAACAGGCCATTCAACTTTTATATAGCCATTGCTTAAGGCTGGCACCACAGGCTGAAATGACCTTTTTATCATGTACAGTTGAAGTTGGAAGTTTACATACACTTAGGTTGGAGTCATTAAAACTCGTTTGTCAACCACTCAACAAATTTCTTGTTAACAAACTATAGTTTTGGCAAGTCGGTTAGGACGTCTACTTTATGTATGGCACAAGTAATTTTTCCAACAATTGTTTACAGACAGATTATTTAACTTATAATTCACTGTATCACAATTCCAGTGGGTCAGAAGTATACATACACTAAGTTGACTGTGCCTTTAAACAGCTTGGAAAATTCCAGAAAATTATGTCATGGCTTTAGAAGCTTCTGATAGGCTAATTGACTATTTGAGTCAATTGGAGGTGTACCTGTTGGATAGTATTTCAAAGGCCTACCTTCAAACTCAGTGCCTTCTTGCTTGACATCATGGAATCAAAAGAAATCAGCCAAGACCTCAGATATATGACCTCATATGTAGACTCCACAAGTCTGTGGTTCATCCCTTGGAGCAATTTCCAACGCCTAAAGGTACCACGTTCATCTGTACAAACAATAGTATGCAAGTATAAAACACCATGGGACCACGCAGCCGTCATAATACGCTCAGAACGAGACGCGTGCTGTCTCCTAGAGATGAACGTACTTTGGATGCGAAGAAGGGCAAATAAATCCCAGAACAACAGCAAAGGACCTTGTGAAGATGCTGGAGGAACAGTACAAAGTATCTATATCCACAGTAAAACGAGTCCTATATTGACATAACCTGAAAGTCGCTCAGCAAGGAAGAAAGCCATTGCTCCAAAACCGCAATAAAAAAGCCAGACTATGGTTTGCAACTGACACTGGGGACGAAGATCATACCTTTTTTGGAGAAATGGCCTCTGGTCTGATGAACAAAATAGAACTGTTTGGCCATAATGAATTGTTATCGTTTTGAGAGAAAGGGGGAATGCTTGCAAGCCGAAGAACACCATCCCAACCGTGAAGCATGGGGGTGGCAGCTTTGCTGCAGGAAGTTAAAGCTTGGTCGCAAATGGGTCTTTCAAGTGGACAATGACCTAAGCATAATTCTAAAGTTGTGAAAATGGCTTAAGGACAACAAAGTCAAGGTATTGGAGTGGCCATCACAAAGCCCTGACCTCAATCCCATAGAAAATTTGTGGGCAGAACTGAAAAAGCGTGCGTGAGCAAGGAGGCCTAAAAAGCTGACTCAGTTACACCAGCTCTGTCAGGAGGAATGGGCCAAATTCACCCAACTTATTGTGGGAAGCTTGTGGAAGGCTACCTGAAACATTTGATCCAAGTTAACAATTTAAATGGCAACGCTACAAATACTAATTGAGTGTATGTAAACTTCTGACCCACTGGGAATATGATGAAAGAAATAAAAGCTGAAATAAATCCTTCTCTCTACTATTATTCTGACATTTCACATTCTTAAAGTAAAGTGGTGATCCGAACTGACAACTGAATTTTTACTTGGATTAATTGTCAGGAATTGTGGAAAAACTGAGTTTAAATGTATTTGGCTAAGGTGTATGTAAACTTCCGACTTCAACTGTACCTATCAATTTTAAGATTTGTTGGTATCTTCGTCCATTAATATCAGTAGTTTCAAGGAGTAAACATAAAAATGTCAAAAACTTGAATTAAATGTAAATCTTTTATTTAGTTTATCATTATACCGTCATCAACATTTTTATGAATTTTAACCACTTTAAAATGAACATACATCAATAATTGCAAGCTCACTGCATTCAATTACACATCATTTAAAAGCATATTTCATAGAGAATGTTACAAACTGGACTATATTCAGTAACTTACTTTGAAGAGATGATGATTGGGTCTAAATAGGCGTTTGGTAGTCTAAATACAGTGTATTTCCCAAAAGTCAGACTCTTCCCACACGCAAATGTATTTTTCTCAGGTTCAAAAGCATTTGCATTCACCAAATTATCTGTGATTATCCTTAGATATATTCTCCAGACTTGCCCAGAGAAAATTGTTGATGTGTTGTAAAAATGTTATTCCAGATAACATTTTCTTTGGAAAAATTAACCAAAAATGTCTTTAGTATTCTACAGATAGAAAGATGAAAAATGTATTTATCCAAATCTGCTCTGGACAACTCAGATCCTGGAGTATTTTAACAAAATTAAACTTTAGGCTGACTTCATCCAGTGTCCCCCCAAAACTTTTTGTGCGATATGCAAATATGTGCATATTTAATGAGATATTGCCTAATTTTCAGACTTTTACAACATATTTCTAGAACATGTTAATACAAAAAAGTCTTAGAAAAGTCTGGTAAAAGTTGATTGTTATATGATTAAGGGGGGAAAATACCCTATCAGGGTGTGGTGCCTGGCAACTCACAACTGAGCAAGAGAAATTCAACTTTGACCCTGTTGTTTCGACCATTGTCATAGTAACCTGACATGACAGCAAGCAGCATCATCAAGTTCTAAATTCCTCAGATAGGACAGAAGAGAATGCACTGCTTTCCTTTCTTCACATTCACAACAGTAAGTTAGCAGTTCGTCATACTTGTTGCAGGCTGCAATGGCCTCAATTCCTACTTAACTCTGAATGACCCCCCACAAAAAAATCTGGAAAAATACGCATACTGTCTTAATAAAACTACCTTTTCTTCCCCCATGCTATGGTAGCTAGATTGTTCTGGACGTTTAATCTAGCAAGGGTAAACAACAGACTGGTGCAACCTGTTTGGCTGAATGCGGTACATAACACATAGCCACCCAAGACAGTAGGGGAGAGGGTGGGACAGGTAGCCTAAAATCACACACTGGCAACGTGTTTTCAAATGGAAGATGCACCACCAAATTTTACAGTAGATATGGGGGTATTTGAATTTGGCCCACAGAATTATACCTACGGAGGAGCGGCTTCTATGGAGGATCTTTGAAGGTCTTTTAACTTCACAGTTGGCTTAACTTTCGACCAGAGAAGCTAGCTGTGTGTGCACAGTGGCACCAGAATAAAAAAACATCTTACTTTTAATAAATCCAATGTGAAATGTGATAACTATAGTGTCCCTAACTAGCAGTGAAAAAGTTAATCCATTCTAATTACAAATCTCTCTCTATCATCTGAATCACACTTGTAACTTCAGTAGGCTACAGCTATGCTTCAGAGGGGGAGGGGCAGGTAGCCTACACACACACACTGGCAAAGATGTTCAGCTTGCAGGCAGACACTGGAAGAAGTTTCTGCTTTACAGAGGTAGGGCTTTGCATAGGCGCTTGCTGTGTTTTTTCGTGGGACTGGAAAAAAATGCCCGGAATGTAAAATACCATTATTAAAACCAGTTACAATGCTTTTAAAACAATGGTTCTGTTCCGGAACCGTTTAGATCACTTTAGTTCCCGGGTGAACCTTGGAACCTTGGGGCTAACTAGGTCAGTTGGTGGAAATAAAAGTACAGGCTTTGTCGCCGGCAATAAGTCAGCAAAAAGTTGCTGGCAAAACGTCTTGGTTAGAAAGGTGCAGGCTTTACTGCAGGCTTTACTGCTGGGACAAGCAAACTGGCTGTCTCTGTCAGGCAGTTTGCTTGTCCCAGCAGTAAAGCCTGCAGTCACAGAGACTTTTCTCTCTTATCTTAACTAACCAAACAGCTCACAGGGAGTCTGAAGGTCCTATTTACCTTCTACTTTGTATTTACTTGACACACTGTATGTTTAACCTCAAAGTAGTACCGCAGAGCGATATACTTTAGCACAAATGCTACAGCCAGAGCGTTTAACCTACATTGCATATGCGATAAGTGTGCTTTAAGGTATATATAATATGATCCTCTTGTCCTAGAGCTTTATTGCAGGTTTAAGCGGACATTTAGTTCTTAAAACATAACCCTCTCTCTAGGCTGGGCTGCTGATGGGGCCTTCAACTACAGTGCCTAGCTAGCACCTGTTTTCTAAACAGTTGTGTGGATAGTGATAACTTATCCCTCTCTCTCTCCACTTCAGTGTGACCTACAGACACAAAGTACTCTGCGAGAGGGTATGGCTGATACAGAGCCCCACTCTTTAAATATGCCAGGAGGAGTGAGTAATTCCTCTGTAGGAGTAAAAGGAGTAGGCTGAGAGTTGACTGAGAGGCCCTAAGGCAGGAGTGGATGGTGCAAATAATTTTTTATTTTTTTATTTTTTTCACCTTTATTTAACCAGGTAGGCTAGTTGAGAACAAGTTCTCATTTGCAACTGCGACCTGGCCAAGATAAAGCCAAAAGCAGTTCGACACATACAACAACACAGAGTTACACATGGAATAAACAAACATACAATCAATAATACAGTAGAAAAAACTATAAACAGCATGTGCAAATGAGGTAGGTTAAGAGAGGTAAGGCAATAAATAGGCCATGTTGGCGAAGTAATTACAATATAGCAATAAACACTGGAATGGTAGGGTGTGCAGAAGATAAATGTGTAGTAGAGATACTGGGTTGCAGTGGTGGGTAGTATATGGGGCTTTGGTGACAAAACGGATGGCACTGTGATAGACTGCATCCAATTTGTTGAGTAGAGTGTTGGAGGCTATTTTGTAAATGACATCCGAAGTCGAGGATTGGTAGGACGGTCAGTTTTACGAGGGTATGTTTGGCAGCATGAGTGAAGGATGCTTTGTTGCGAAATAGGAAGCCAATTCTAGATTGAATTGGATTGAGAATGTTTAATGTGAGTCTGGAAGGAGAGTTATAGTCTAACCAGACACCTAGGTATTTGTAGTTGTCCACATATTCTAAGTCAGAACCATCCAGAGTAGTGATGCTGGACAGGCGGCAGGTGCGGGCAGCGAACGGTTGAAGAGCATGCATTTATTTACTTGCATTTAAGAGCAGTTGGAGCCACGGAAGGAGAGTTGTATGGCATTGAAGCTCGTCTGGGGTTATTTAACACAGTGTCCAAAGAAGGGCCAGAGGTATACAGAATGGTGTCGTCTGCGAGAGGTGGATCAAAGAATCACCAGCAGAACGAGAGCGACATAATTGATGTATACAGAGAAGAGAGTCTGCCTGAGAATTGAACCCTGTGGCACCCCCATAGAGACTGCCAGAGGTCCGGACAACAGGCCCTCCGATTTGACATACTGAACTCTATCGGAGAAGTAGTTGGTGAACCAAGCGAGGCAATCATTTGAGAAACCAAGGCTGTTGAGTCTGCCAATAAGAATGTTGTGATTGACAGAGTCGAAAGCCTTAGCCAGGTCGATGAATACGGCTGCACAGTAATGTCTCTTATCAATGGCGGTTATGATATCGTTTAGGACCTTGAGTGTGGCTGAGGTGCACCCATGACCAGATCTGAAACCAGATTGCATAGCGGAGAAGGTACGGTGAGATTCGAAATGGTCGGTAATCTGTTTGTTAACTTGGCTTTCAAAGACCTTAGAAAGGCAGGGTAGAATAAATATAGGTCTGTTGCAGTTTGGGTCTAGTGTGTCTCCCCCTTTGAAGAGGGGGATGACCGCGGCAGCTTTCCAATCTATGGGAATCTCAGACAATACGAAAGAGAGGTTGAACAGGCTAGTAATAGGGGTTGCAACAATTTCGGCAGATCATTTTAGAAAGAGAGGGTCCAGATTGTCTAGCCCGGCTGATTTGTAGGGGTCCAGATTTTGCCGCTCTTTCAGAACGTCAGCTATCTGGATTTGGGTGAAGGAGAAGTGGGGAAGGTTTGGGCGAGTTGCTGTGGGAGAGCGCAGGGCTGTTGACCGGGGTAGGGGTAGCCAGATGGAAAGCATGGCCAGCCGTAGAAAAATGCTTATTGAAATTCTCAATTATTGTGGATTTATCAGTAGTGACAGTGTTTCCTAGCCTCAGTGCAGTGGGCAGCTGGGAGGAGGTGCTCTTATTCTCCATTGACTTTACAGTGTCCCAGAACTTTTTTGAGTTTGTACTACAGGATGCAAATTTCTGTTTAAAAAAGCTAGCCTTAGCTCCTCTAACTGCCTGTGTATATTGGTTCCTAACTTCCCTGAAAAGTTGCATATCACGGGGGCTATTCAATGCTAATACAGAACGCCATCAGTCACCAATGATGGTGACAGATGATCTAACCTAGTTACATTAGGTTAACAATCTGTCACGACTTCCGCCGAAGTTGGTCCCTCTCCTTGTTCGGGCGGGGTTCGAAGTCACCGACTTTCTAGCCATCGCTTATCCTCTTTTAATTTTCCTTTGGTTTTGTCTTGTCTTGTATCACACCTGGTTTCAATCCCATCAATTACATGTTGTGTATTTAACCCTCTGTTCCCCTTCAGGTGTTTGTCGGTGATTGTTATTTGTAAGTGTTTGTGCACGTTTGTCCTGGCGTGCGTAGGGTATTGTACCCATTTGTTGAGATTAGATGAGATTTTCAGGGAACTGCACGGGCAGGGTGTAGTGGTGTATATTGATGACATTTTGATATACTCCGCTACACGCGCTGAGCATGTGTCCCTGGTGCGCAGAGTGCTTGGTAGCCTGTTGGAGCATGACCTGTACATCAAGGCTGAGAAATGCCTGTTCTTCCAACGGTCCGTCTCCTTTCTAGGGTATAGCATTTCCACCTCAGGGGTGGAGATGGAGAGTGACCGCATTGCAGCCGTGCGTAATTGGCCGACTCCCACCACGGTAAAGGAGGTGCAGCGGTTCTTAGGGTTTGCCAACTACTACCGGAGGTTTATCCGGGGTTTTGGTCAGGTAGCGGCTCCCATTACCTCACTGCTGAAGGGGGGCCCGGTGCGCTTGCAGTGGACAGCTTAGGCGGACAGGGCTTTTGGTCACCTGAGGGCTCTGTTTAACTCGGCTCCCGTGCTGGCCCATCCGGATCCCTCTTTGGCGTTCATAGTGGAGGTGGACGCGTCCGAGCCTGGGATAGGAGCTGTGCTCTCTCAGCGCTCGGGTACGCCACCGAAGCGTCGCCCCTGTGCCTTCTTCTCGAGGAAGCTCATCCCGGCGGAGCGAAACTATGACGTGGGGGACCGGGAGTTGTTGGCTGTCGTCAAGGCTCTGATGGTGTGGAGACATTGGCTTGAGGGGGCTAGACACCCTTTTCTCATCTGGACTGACCACCGCAATCTGGAGTACAACCGGGCGGCGAGGAGACGGAACCCTCGCCAGGCAAGGTGGGCCATGTTTTTCACCCGTTTTGTGTTCACCCTCTCTTACAGAACAGGCTCCCAGAACGCAAAGGCAGACGCATTGTCCCGGCTGTATGACACAGAGGAGCGGCCCATGGATCCCACTCCCATACTCCCCGCCTCCTGCCTGGTGGCGCCGGTAGTGTGGGAGCTGGACACGAACATTGAGCAGGCATTACATGCAGAGCCCGCTCCCGTCCAGTGTCCTGCTGGGCGTCTGTACGTCCCATCTGTTGTTCGTGACCGGTTGATCTATTGGGCCCACACGTCACCCCCCTCTGGCCATCCTGGGCCCGGTCGGACAGTGCGCTGTTTGAGTGGGAGGTACTGGTGGCCTACTTTGGCTAAGGACATGAGGGTTTATGTTTCCTCCTGCTCGGTGTGCGCCCAGTGTAAGGCTCCTAGGCACCTGCCCAGAGGTAAGCTACACCCCTTACCCGTTCCACAGCGGCCTTGGTCGCACCTGTCGGGGGATTTTCTTACTGATCTTCCGCTCTCACAGGGTAACACCGCGATCCTGGTCGTTGTGGATCGTTTCTCTAAGTCCTGTCGTCTCCTCCCTCAGCCCGGGTCTCCCTGCGGCCCTACAGACTGCGGAGGCCTTGTTTACACACGTCTTCCGGCACTACAGGGTGCCTGAGGATATAGTGTCTGATCGGGGTCCCCAGTTCACGTCAAGGGTCTGGAAGGCGTTCATGGAACGTCTGGGGGTCTCGATCAGCCTTACTTCAGGTTTTCACCCGAGAGTAATGGGCAGGTGGAGAGAGTTAACCAGGATGTGGGCAGGTTTCTGTGGTCCTATTGCCAGGACCGGCCGGGGGAGTGGGCGGAGTTCGTGCCCTGGGCCGAGATAGCACAGAACTCGCTTCGCCACTCCTCCACTAACATCTCTCCCTTCCAGTGTGTACTGGGGTAACAGTCGGTTCTGGCGCCTTGGCATCAGGGTCACACCGGGGTCACACCGGGTCACACCGGGTAAGGCTCTCGACCCGAAACCTGCCCCTCCGCCTGCGTTGCCGGAAGCTGGGTCCGCGGTTTGTGGGGCCATTTAAAGTCCTGAGGAGAGTGAACGAGGTATGTTATAGGTTGCAGCCTCCCCCCGATTACCGCATTAACCCCTCGTTCCGTGTCTCTTCTCAGGCCGGTGGTGGCTGGCCCGCTCCAGGAGTCTGAGGTGCGGGAGGTTCCTCCGCCCCCTCCGGACATCGGGGGGGGGGGGGCCCCGGCGTACTCTGTTCGCTCCATACTGGATTTGAGGCGCCGGGCGAGGGGCTTTCAGTATCTCGTGGAGTGGGAGGGCTACGGCCCAGAGGAGAGGAGCTGGGTTCCGTTCGAGGACGTGTTGGACCCATCTATGCTGCAGGAGTTCCACCGTCTTTGTCCGGATCGCCCTGAGCCTCGCCCTCCGGGTCGTCCCCGAGGTCGGTGTCAACGCACTGCTGGAGCCCCGCGTCGGTGGGGGGGGGGGGGTTACTGTCACAACTTCCGCCGAAGTTGGTCCCTCTCCTTGTTCGGGCGGCGTTCGGGGGTTGAAGTCACTGACTTTCTAGCCATCGCTGATCCTCTTTTCATTTTCCTTTGGTTTTGTCTTGTCTTGTATCACACCTGGTTTCAATCCCATCAACTACATGTTGTGTATTTAACCCTTTGTTCCCCCTCATGTGTTTGTCGGTGATTGTTATTTGTAAGTGTTTGTGCACGTTTGTCCTGGCGTGCGTAGGGTATTGTACCCATTTGTTATATTTGTTATGTTTCCCGGTGAGTTTTTGTCTAATAAACTGCGCCGCTGGAAACACATTTTCTCTCCTGCGTCTGACTTCTCTACCGCCAGTATGCACCCCTTACACAATCTGTGTTAGTTACTGTGTTTCTAATAAATATTGTACTGTTTTTTGTTTTCTAAGACTTATACCTTTTCTGTTTCATTAGTGGCTTTATATTTGGCATAAGAAATATCCATTTCTCTTTTGCGCTTTACGTATTTTACTCCACTGCTATATATCAGTCCTGAAATAAACCATATGGTATGGGGTGCTCATCCCCACCACTGGAACACATTTAGGGTTGCGCTACAACCATAGTTCCACACAACATATATAAATCCATGTCTATTTGGCTCTGTTTCCAGACAAATAGTCAGACTGTGCTTTGGGCAGTTTTTCATTGTAGCCTATAGGCTTTATCTGGGGCCCAGAGTTTTTCCATACTGTGTAGGGAATCAAAGGATGATGCCATCCAGCCTAGGCAGGGAGTTAAAGCTCAGGGAGTGGAAAGTTAGCAGTTAGTTGTCAGAGAGAGGCACCTTCACACATACTGTAGCCCCACTGTGAACATCTCCTGACAGATAGTGACTTTGAGCTTGATCAACAGTGCCCTTGGGAGCAGAGAGCTGCCATCACTGCTCTACTTTGTCTTTGATCCCTTGCTAAACCTATACCCTAAAACTATGCCCTACATGGCTGTAGCACTTCAGCCAGTGTGGCAGACAGAGTTCTCTTCTCACGTTATAGGAGAAGTGCACTTCATAAAAGTTATTGCTACAGTGGCTAAAGCCATTGCGTTTACAGCAGCCCTGCCATTGGCACCTGAGGGTCCATCCATAGTCACAGAGGTGTGGATTACTGGAGAGAAAGAGAGCCGGGATTTATATAATCGAATCTACTATATATTGATGCAAGCCGTACTTGAAAACAAATGGGTGACATAGATTCTGGTTAATGTAATCAAGTAGTTAAGCTCACAATGGAAACTGAGTGAGGGATTAAGGTGTCCTGCTGAGAGATGAATGTAGGCTACTGGTTGTTGGTCCCCATATCCTGCTGCGACTCCGCATTGAAATTGCATAATAAATGTAAAACCCGGATGAATATTTTGGATAAAAGATATTATATTCTTTTTTTATTTAACCTTTATTTAAGTAGGCAAGTCAGTTAAGAACAACTTCTTATTTACAATGACGGACTACAATTATTTGCAGAAAAAAATCTAAAATCACAGTCAGCTGTCTGGTAAAGTATGAAAGACCAACATGTGGTCTTTTGGCTTTTGTAAATAAATGATTTGCCATATGATGCAAAATTGCCTACCAATAATAACCAATAATAACTGGCCTACAATAAACGGTTTAATATGCCTTGTAGGTAAAGGAGGTTGCTTGTACACCAGAAAAGGCTCTGTTTTTTACAGTCAACCGCATGGGTTTGCACATGCCATGAACCTCTGCTCTGCCATCCCGTAGTAACCACCGGTTCTTTTTTTTCACTGATAATGTCCTCAGATTTAAGTAATAATAGGCTAATGTTAACGGGTTGCTTTAGAAATGACGAGAACCCTCAGAAGCCATGCCTCCCCACCCACCCATCCTCCACCCTCTCTGAACGCTGTGTAATCCTCAATGACAGAACTAGGTCAATGGAACAGCGGACTCTACCTCACACAGTCCGCCATGACTGGATGCAGAAAACAACAACAACACCCGCCCACGCACCACGAGTAGGAATGAAACGAAATCAGCATTCTCAAGTTTTGAGGAATTGGGGGGAAATATTTGTATATAATATTAATACATATATTTTATATGATCAAGTTAATTATGGCCAACAGTACTAATGCAAATACAACCTACCTACGTACAGAATGGCAAATAGAGCTGAACAAAGATAATATGTAGGCCTAATAAGAAATATATTACACGATTATATAATGTTTTTCATGAGTCTTTCAATCACTCTCCCACCACCCTTTTCTTACATAACCAAAAATGCTTGCTGCCAATTGCTGGCAAAGACAAACAAATCACCATCTACATTCATCTGCACACTAATAGCCTATGGGACAGTTTTACTTGAGTTTGATGTACTTTTTAAATGTGCAGATTTAAAAGTGCAGTGTTTTTATTCTTCTAAATTAACTTTGTAAAATATCCTGACGAAGCACATAGAGTGGGCTACTTGATTATTTGTCATATCTCATGGCCAAACAGTTTACATTTATCTGAGATCTATGTCGTCGTTCATTCCCAAGCGCGCCCAGTTTCAACACTACTGACAGTTCAGTAGACTATTTCAAAGTAATGCGTCTATCATAGTTTACATTACTCCCATACAAAACTGTCACTTTAATGAGCAAAACACAGTCATACACATATAGGCTATACATGTTTGTAATTATTAGAATAAATGTAAACGTACCTCTCATATTCTTGCTGTTATTATATTTGAGTCGCAAACTCAACGTAAAGAAAATAAAACGAAGGAATATAAAGATGATACACGCTTTTTCGCTCCGAAAAGGAGCTGTTGAAAGTAAAAACAACAAATCCTAATAGGTGTTCTAATAGCTGGTATGTGAAGCAAACAAAATATCAAACGAATAGGTTAAGTTTGTTAACGTATTTACTCCGTGTAGCACAAGTATTCTTCCTGTGACTGTTCACAATGAAATATTGTGACGAACTCCTGGTCTTCCCACCTCGTTCCTGTACTGGTGCTCACTGTCTCTTATCGCTCGCTGCTGTAACCTTCTTTCGGCGCGTGGACTCTCACATGATCTTGCTCGACTGGCCTGCCTTTTCCCCGCGAAACAGCACGCGCGCTTAAGGAGGATCGGGCTTTCACTTGCGTGGGAAAGTGTGGCAGTGTGTCACAGGACCAACATCGTGGGAAATATTCCTACGAGGCTTTTCTTTTCCTCGTTAAAAGATTAATACATGCTTAAAAAGTAGGCTGTCTCAAGTAGACGTAAGCATAGCGGTGCTCTGATTGTGCGTTTTGCTTTTTTCTCTTCTCCCACTACAAGGCTATTTTGTTATCAAGTAATAAGCACTTTATTACATAGGCTATATGTACATTGATAGTTCTGTATTCACAAATCAAACCTGTCTAATATCAAACGTATCCTGTTGCATCATTAAAAAAAATATATATATTATTAGACTTGAAATCATTAATTAATTGAAATTTTTCTTCAGTGAGAACCTATGAGCATAAAAACTATTAATTATAAAGCAGCATTATGCATCCATCATGTAACACAAGTAAAGAAAGACAAAACAACATGTCTTGGAGAGAAAATATGTAGGCTATGAACCTTTATATACATTTTTTTGTAACCTTTATTTAGCTATTCAAGTCAGTTAAGAACAAATTCTTATTTGCAATGATGATGGCTTACACCGGGCCAAACCCGGACGACAATGGGCCAGTTGCGCGCCGCCCTATGGCACTCCCAATCACAGCTGGTTGTGATAGAGCCTGGATTCGAACCAGGGTGTCTGTAGTGACAGAAACCACTCAGGGATTTCACCATGAGGTCAATGGTGACTTTAAAACAGTTACAGAGTTCAAAGCGGGGGTTAGGAGAAAACTGAGGATGGATCAACAACATTGTAGTTACTCCACAAAAGTAACCTAAATGACAGTGAAAGAAGGAAGTCTGTACAGAATACAAATATTCCAAAACATGAATCCTGTTTGCAACAAGGCACTAAAGTAAAACTGCAAAAAATGTGGCAAAGAAATTAACTTTATTTCCTGAATACAAAGCGTTGTGTTCAGGGCAAATCCAACACAACACATCACTGAGTACCACTTTTCATATTTTCAAGCATGGTGGTGGCTGCATCATGTTATGACTATGCTTGTCATCGACAAGGACTTATGAGTTTTTTTAGGATGAAAAGAAACGGAATAGAGCTCAGCACAGGCAACTCCTGAAGGAAAACCTGCTTCAGTCTGCTTTCCAACAGACACTGGGAGACAAATTCCCCTTTCAGAAGGACAATAACTTAAAACAGAAGGCCAAATATACACTGGAGTTGCTTACCAAGACAACATTGAATGTTCTTTAGTGGACTAGTTATAGTTTTGACTTAAATCGGCTTGAACATCCATGGTTAGACTTGAAAATGTCAGTCTAGCAATGATCAACAACCAACTTGACAGAACTTTAATCATTTCTAAAAGAATACTATACAAATATTGTAAAATCCAGGTGTGCAAATCTCTTACCCAGAAAGACTTACCCAGAATGACAGCTGTAATCTCTGTCAAAGGTGATTCTGTATTGACTCAGGGGTGGGAATCCTTATGTCAATTAGCTCAGAGCACAATCTGCACATAACCTAATACATGCTCAATCGAATTGTATGTGTGTATGTTAAATATGTTAATGTCACCAAGAACATTTTATTTTATTTGTGTGTGTGTGTGTGTGTGGGAGCTCCTTACAATGAGCTAATGTCTGTGCAGCGGGCTAATCAAGCCAAAAACAATGCTAATACTGGTGATGAAAATAGAAATGTGGTGAGCGTGGTTGAGACTAAAGCGCTATGATGTAACTTCTAGACCTACTAAAAGCGGAATTTTACCCGGGCTCTGCCACAGCAAATAGTCATTACTATATTAACAACATTATGCTTTTATTTTTATCCAGACCACGAGCTAGAACTAGCACATTTTAATTTCACTGGTAGAATTGGAAAGTTTCGACTTCCTGTATATTTGTTTGCTCATAGCGAACCACAAAGTCTGGCATTCCCTCTCTCCATACAGCCTTTTCTCTCAGTGCCTCTCCACCCTTTTCTCTCAGTTCCTCGCCACCCTTTTCTCCCAGTTCCTCGCCACCCTTTTCTCTCAGTTCCTGTCTTTTATACTCCACTTTTGTTTTTACAAGGACCTATTGAGTTGCTCCTTTTCAATATCTGCATTTACCTATACAGACATCCAATCAAATCAAATATTATTTGTCACATACACATGGTTAGCAGATGTTAACGCGAGTGTAGCGAAATGCTTGTGCTTCTAGTTCCGAAAATGCAGTAATATCCAACGAGTAATCTAACCTAACAATTTCACAACAATTGCCTTATACACACAAGTGTAAAGGAATGAATAAGAATATGTACATAACAAAATATATGAATGAGTGATGGCCGAATGGCATAGGCAAGATGCAGTGGATGGTATAGAGTACAGTATATACATATGAGATGAGTAATGTAGGGTATGTAAACATTTAAAAGTGACATTGTTTAAAGTGGCTAGTGATACATTACATCAAGATGGCAAGATGCATTAGATGGTATAGAGTACAGTATATACATATGAGATGAGTAATGTAGGGTATGTAAACATTATATGAAGTGGCATTGTTTAAAGTGGCTAGTGATACATTTATTACATAACTTTTTCCATTATTAAAGTGGCTGGAGTTCAGTCAGTATGTTGGCAGCAGCCACTCTATGTTAGTGATGGGTGTTTATCAGTCTGATGGCCTTGAGATAGAAGCTGTTTTTCAGTCTCTCGGGTCCCTGCTTTGATGCACCTGTACTGACCTCGCCTTCTGGATGATAGCGTGGTGAACAGGCAGTGGCTCGGGTGGTTGTTGTCCTTGATGATCTTTTTGGCCTTCCTGTGACATCGGGTGGTGTAGGTGTCCTGGAGGGACGGTAGTTTGCCCCCGGTGATGCGTTGTGCAGACCTCACTACCCCCTGGAGAGCCTTACGGTTATGGGCGGAGCAGTTGCCGTACCAGGCGGTGATACAGCCCAACAGTATGCTCTCGATTGTGCATCTGTAAAAGTTTGTGAGTGTTTTTGGTGAAAAGCCGAATTTCTTCAGCCTCCTGAGGTTGAAGAGGCGCTGCTGCGCCTTCTTCACCACGCTGTCTGTGTGGTTGGACAATTTCAGTTTGTTCGTGATGTGTACGCCGAGGAACTTAAAACTTTCTACCCTCTCCACTGCTGTCTCGTCGATGTGGATAGGGGGGTGCTCCCTCTGCTGTTTCCTGAAGTCCACGATCATCTCCTTTGTTTTGTTGACGTTGAGTGTGAGGTTATTTTCCTGACACAACACTCCGAGGGCCCTCACCTCCTCCCTGTAGGCCGTCTCGTCGTTGTTGGTAATCAAAGCCTACCACTGTAGTGTCGTCTGCAAACTTGATGATTGAGTTGGAGGCGTGCATGGCCACGCAGTCGTGGGTGAACAGGAGTACAGGAGAGGGCTGAGAACGACCCTTGTGGGGCCCAGTGTTGAGGATCAGCGGGTGGAGATGTTGTTACCTACCCTCACCACCTGGGGGCGGCCGTCAGGAAGTCCAGGACCCAGTAGCACAGGGCGGGTCGAGACCCAGGGTCTCGAGCTTGATGACGAATTTGGAGGGTACTATGGTGTTAAATGCTGAGCTTGTGTCGATGAACAGCATTCTCACATAGGTATTCCTCTTGTCCAGATGGGTTAGGGCAGTGTGCAGTGTGATTGCGAATGCGTCGTCTGTGGACCTATTGGGGCGGTAAGCAAATTGGAGTGGGTCTAGGGTGTCAGGTAGGGTGGAGGTGATATGGTCCTTGACTAGTCTCTCAAAGGACTTCATGATGATGGAAGTGAGTGCTACGGGGCGGTAGTCRTTTAGCTCAGTTACCTTAGCTTTCTTGGGAACAGGAACAATGGTGGCCCTCTTGAAGCATGTGGGAACAGCAGACTGGGATAAGGATTGATTGAATATGTCCGTAAACACACCAGCCAGCTGGTCTGCGCATGCTCTGATGATGCGGCTGGGGATGCCATCTGGGCCTGCAGCCTTGCGAGGGTTGACACGTTTAAATGTTTTGCTCACGGCGGCTGCAGTGAAGGAGAGTAGAAGAAGACGAGTAGGCAGCCAATACGTTGCAATAAACTTTAGTGAACTATTAACAGAAAATATTTACAAAATAACTTGTTGGAGCAGATCAGCATTGTGGACGACGATGCACAAACATGCACATATCCACACATATTGTGTTCTGTATCTCAATATCTCTCACTATTACAACCCCCCAGTAGGCCTACAGCAGCCTATGTGCAAGATAAAAGCAGCAACACTAATAAAAAACTAAATAGACACTTTTAGTTATTTTTCATCAGTGGTGAAAAAAGTACCCAGTTGTCCTACTTGAGTAAAGGTATAGATACCTTAATAGAAAGTTACTCAAGTAAAAGTAAAAGTCACCCAGTAAAATACTACTTGAGTAAAAGTCAAAAAGTATTTGGTTCTAAATATACTTAAGTATCAAAAGTAAATGTAATTGCTAAAATATACCTAACTATCAAATTAAAATTAAAAGTATAAATCATTTCAACTTCCTTCTATTATGCAAAGCAGCAAAGCACCATTTTCTTGTTTTTAAAATGTATGGATAGCCAGGGGCACACTCTAACACTCAGACATAATTTACAAAAGATGTATTTGTGTTTAGTGAGTCCGCCAGATCAGAGGCAGTAGGGATGACCACGTGTTGTCTTGATAAGAACAAATTCTCCGACCGCAAGGCATTACAGAGGGTAGTGCGTGCGGCAAAGTACATCACTGGGGCCAAGCTTCCTGCCATCCAGGACCTCTATACCAGGCGGTGTCAGAGGAAGGCCCTAAAAATTGTCAAAAAACCCAGCCACCCCAATCATAGCCTGTTCTCTCTACTACCGCATGGCAAGCGGTACCGGAGTGCCAAGTCTAGGACAAAAAGGCTTCTCAAAAGTTTTTACCTCCAAGCCATAAGACTCCTGAACGGGTAATCAAATGGCTACCCGGACTATTTGCATTGTGTTCCTCCCCCAACCCTTCTTTTATGCTGCTGCTACTCTCTGTTTATCATATATGCATAGTCACTTTAACTATACATTCATGTACTTACTACCTCAATTGGCCCGACCAACCAGTGCTTCCACACATTGGCTAACCGGACTATCTGCATTGTGTCCAGCCACCCACCACCCGCCAACTCATCTTTTACGCTACTGCTACTCTCTGTTCATCATATATGCATAGTCACTTTAACCATATCTACATGTACATACTACCTCAATCAGCCCGACTAACCGGTGTCTGTATGTAGCCTCGCTACTTTTATAGCCTCACTACTGTATATAGCATCGCTATTGTTATTTTTCACTGTCTTTTTACTGTTGTTTTTATTTCTTTACTTACCTATTGTTCACCTAATACCTTTTTTGCACTATTGGTTAGAGCCTGTATTCGGGGCACGTGACAAATAAACGTTGATTTGATTTGATTTGATATGTGCGTGAATTGGACCATTTTCCTGTCCTGCTAAGCATTCAAAATGTAACAAGTACTTTTGGGTGTCAGGTAAAATGTATGGAGTAAAAAGCACATTATTTTCTTTCGGAATGTAGTGAAGTAAAAGTAAAAGTAGTCAAAAATATAAATAGTAATGTACATATACCCCAAAAAACTACTTAAGTAGTACTTTAAAGTATTTATACGTAAGTAGTTTACACCACTGGTTTTTATTAGCATAGAGTGCTTCCTTTGCAACATTTGCAAACACAGTTGTGAAAACAAAAGCACTGGAGAATTTCTTAATTCTGCTCTTTCTAAACCTCTCCTTCCTCCTATTTTTCTTGTCTGGTTATGTTTTCCTTCCTGGCCGAATGTTTATTCCTCTTCATCCTGCTTCCTCGGTTACGTATTCGTAGACTCTTGACTCTCTTTCCTATGCAGGCAGCCACAGAGACAGTCTCTATCCTGCATTCACAGGCGATGTCATTGACCCCTTGACCCTGAATCTTATATAACCATGGTGATGCCTAAATTAGAGTGGGAGAGAGGAGGGAGGAGTTTAACAACACACAGGCGCATAGGCCAAAACTCTCCAGATTATTACAGCATAGATAAACGGATAGAGAGAGAGAAAAAGAGTGAGGGAGATTACAGCACAGAGAAAAAATAGAGGGAGAAAGATTACAGCATAGAGACAGGGTAAGAGGGATAGAGGGAGAGAGATAAAAAAAAAGGAGAGAGATTACAGCACATAGAGAAAAATGAGAGTGAGAGAGATTACAACATAGAGAAAGAGGGGTAGAGGGAGAGAAAGAGAAAAGAGAGGGAGAAAGATTACAGCATATAGAGAGATAAAGAAAGAGAGAGGAGATTGCAGCATGAGAGAGGGATTTCAATGCAAAGGCAAAAATAGTGGAAATCAAACAGTGCAAAAGGTTAGATGCAGGCTTCAACAGAGCACAGAGGATGAAATTAGTTTGGAGGGGGACTAGAGTGCTCCCCGCCACCCCACAGAGGATGAAATGAGTTTGGAGGGGGACTAGAGTGCTCCCCGCCACCCCACAGTGGATGAAGCACAGGATTATTTTAAGATCCTGCTCTCAATTCACACCAATAGGTCAGTGGGCCAAACTCCAGCAACTCGGAGCACCTCACTGGCCAGGCCACGTCACTCCTCCACAGCCAAAGGGTTTGTGGGTTGTGGGTCGTCTTCCAGAGAGCATGCTTTGGCTGTTTGTTTGACTAGGAGCAGGTTTATCTCAGAAGTGACATGTTTTTGCCACAGCCTGTCTCTTCCATGGCCAGAAGGGAAAAGGTTGTACGTCACAGACGATGAGTAACAATCAGCCATAAACATCCTGAAGCTTTCAGACTGATTGAAACCCGATATCCATCCATCTTGCTAGAAGCTGTCGGTGTCTGAGATATCAGCAACGAGTTATCCTGAGATCAATATGGGTTTTATCCTTGTCAAAACAATCCATATTGTTTTCATCTTGATGAGCTCGTCTGGCACAGGCATATTGGGATGTAAAGCAGCTGCTAGCCAACATGGGGGACCAGGCTAATTTGTGTGGCAGGCTGTGTCAGTCTGTTTCTACTCCATCTTGATCAACATCAAAATTGACAGTTACTATACATGGGACTTACTGTTTGCGATGAAAATAACCTAAAACAAAGATCCAATTAGTAATAGGAAAGATACAGAATGAAAAATACAAATCCTTTGAGGGTCTGTGAATTCTTCCACTTCCTAAACTGGTGATGAGATTGGTGGTAAATGTCCATTATTTGTTGGTTGAAATGGGTGAAGTAATGGAGAACTAGTCTATCATCCAGAAGGAGAGGCCAGTACAGGTGTATCAAAGCTTGGACCGAGAGACTGAAAAACAGCTTTTATCTCAAGGCCATCAGACTGTTAAATAGCCATCACTAGCCGGCCTCCACCCAGTACCCTTCCCTGAACGTAGCCACTGTCACTAGCCAGCTACCACCCGGTTACTCATCCCTGCACCTTAGAGGCTGCTGCCCTATATACATAGACATGGAACACTGGTCACTTGATAATGTTTACATACTGTTTTACCCATTTCATATGTACAGTACCACTCAGAAGTTTGGACACACCCACACATTCCAGGGTTTTTCTTTAATTTGACTATTTTCTACATTGTAGAATAATAGTGAAGACATCAAAACTATGAAATAACACAACCAAAAAAAGTGTTAAACAAATGAAAATACATGTGATATAATAGGTTCTTCAACGTAGACACATTTTTCCTTGCTGACAGCTTTGCACACTCCTGGCATTCTCTCAACCGGCTTCATGAGGTAGTCATCTGGAATGCATTTCATTTAACAGGTGTGTCTTGTTAAAAGTTTATTTGTGGAATTTCTTTCCTTCTTAATGCATTTGAGCCAATCAGTTGTGTTGTGACAAGGTAGGGGTGGTATACAGAGATAGCCCTATTCGGTAAAAGACCAAGTCCATATTATGGCAAGAACAGCTCAAATAAGCAAAGAGAAATGACAGTCCATCATTACTTTAAGACATGAAGGTCAGTCAATCCAGAACATTTCAAGAATTTTCAAAGTTTCTTTAAGTGCAGTCGCAAACACAATCAAGCGCTATGATGAAACAGGCTCTCATGAGGACCGCCACAGGAAAGGAAGACCCAGAGTTACCTCTGCTACAGAGGATAAGTTTATTACAGTTAACTGCACCTCCGATTGCAGCCCAAATAAATGCTTCCCAGAGTTCAAGTAACTAACACATCTCAACATCAATTGTTCAGAGGAGACTGTGTGTGTCAGGCCTTCATGGTCAAATTGCTGCAAAGAAACCACTACTAAAGGACACCAATAATAAGAAGAGACTTGCTTGGGCCAAGAAACATGAGCAATGGACATTAGACCAGTGGAAATCTGTCCTTTGGTCTGATGAGTCCAAATTTCAGATTTTTGGTTCCCACCGCCGTGTCTTTGTGAGACGCAGAGTAGGTGAAGCACCCACCGTGAAGCATGGAGGAGGAGCTGTGATGGTGTGGGTGTGCTTTGCTGGTGACACTGTCAGTGATTTATTTAGAATTCAAGGCACACTTAACCAGCATGGCTAACACAGCATTCTGCAGCGATACACCATCCCATCTGGTTTGCGTTTAGTGAGACTATAATTTGTTTTTCAACAGGACAATGACCCAACACACCTCCTGTCACGGCCGATGCTGGAAGAAGCGGACCAAGGTGCAGCGTGGTAAGCGTACATAATCCTTTTATTTAGAAAAATGACGCCAACAATACAACAAACGAAGAAAACAACCGTGAAGTTACAGGGCTAAGTGCCACCAACAAAAGTCAACTACCCACAACAAAAGGAGGGAAAAAGGGCTACCTAAGTATGGTTCCCAATCAGAGACAACGATAGACAGCTGTCCCTGATTGAGAACCATACCCGGCCAAAACATAGAACACAAAATCATGGAAAACAAAACATAGGAATGCCCACCCCAAATCACACCCTGACCAAACCACATAGAGACATAAAAAGGCTCTCTAGGTCAGGGCGTGACAGTACCCCCCCCCCCCCCCCGGACTGGGCCCTCGTTGCGGGGCCAGACTGGGGACCGTCGCTGGAGGCTCCGGACCGGAGACCGTCTTTGGGTGCTCCGGACTGGAGAACGTCGCTGGAGGCTCCGACTGGAGACCGTCGCTGGAGGCTCCGGACTAGGGACCGTCGCTGGAGGCTCCGGACTGGAGGCCGTCGTTGGAGGCTTCGTGCCATGACTCCTGGGCACCCTCGTTGCGGGCCCCGGACCGGGGACCGTCGCTGGAGGCTCCGGACCGGAGACCGTCGCTAGAGGCTCCGGACCGGAGACCGTCTTTGGGTGTTCGGACTGGAGAACGTCGCTGGAGGCTCCGGACTGGAGACCGTCGCTGGAGGCTCCGGACTAGGGACCGTCGCTGGAGGCTCCGGACTGGAGGTTGTCGTTGGAGGCTTCGTGCCATGACTCCTCACTGGAGGCTTCGTGCCATGGATCATCACTGGAGGCTTCTTGCCATGGATCATCACTGGAGGCTTCGTGCCATGGATCATCACTGGAGGCTTCTGGCTGGTTCTGGCTGGATGTTCACTTCCACCCGGCAAATGCGGGACGCTGGCACAAAGCACACCGGCCTGTGAATGCTCACTCGAGACACTGTGCGCATTACCCCATAACACGATGCCTGACCAGTCACATGCTCCCCGCGGTATACACGGGGATTTGGCTCAGGTCTAAACTCCGACTCCGCCAATCTCCCCGTGTGCTCCCCCCAACATTTTTTGGAGCTGCCTCTCGTGCTTCCGTAACCGGGTCTTGTCCCCTGCCATTCTCTCCTACCCGGTCCAGCTCGTCCTCCAGGTTGGCGCACGCTGCTTGGTCCCTTGGTGGTGGGTAGTTCTGTCACGGCCGATGCTGGAAGAAAACCTTTGAATGTGTAGGTGTGTCCACACTTTTGACCGGTAGTGTATGTATACTGTATAATAATACTCTGAACTCCAACATTGCTTGTCCTAATATTTCTATATTTGTTAATTCCTTCTTTTACTTTTAGATTTGTGTTTATTGTTGTGTATTGTTAGATATTACTGCACTGTTGGAGCTAGGAATACAAGCATTTCGCTACACCCGCAATAACATCTGCTGAAAACGTTTATGTGAACAATACAATTTGATTTTGATTTGAATTGGCTAACCACTTCCTTTATTTCTTCCTTTCTTTCTCTACATTCCTATTTAATGGCCACGTCATTAATAAATAAATGATGAGCTATCAACCTACATTATTGATATAGCATTTCATAGAGATAGTTGAAGTCCTTCTTGGTGTAGCACATTGGGATGTGTGAAGCTTACTTCTCAGCCTAAAGTGTCCCCACTTGCGCCAGCGAATAGCTAGATTTTCGCGTGATGCCGACTGGTAATATGCTTCAGGAGCGCGGTCACGTGTGCTAGCAAGCCAGAGATCCTGGGTGTGAGCCTCAATATGAGCCGAATCTGGAGGAAGTGGTACTCACTAAGCAAGCAGCGTGACGTCCTTTACATTGGTTGCTATTCTCCTTACTCCTACCTCTGGGTTCCCTCAAGGGATAACATTGCCTAACATCCAACAAGTTCACCAGGCATCCACTCTGTCAACAACCAGATAGGACAAGTCAGTGAGGAGGTCAAGTTCAAGGGGTAGAATGGAATGGACAAGTACCAGGAAATATGTCAGCCATTGCAGGGGTCAGAGGTCATGCAGGGGGCAAGGGAGTTGGTCCTGCAATAGAGTACTGTGGAGAAAGAGCGAGAGAGGGAGGGAGAAGGAAGTCGACAGCCTGTTGCTCTGAAGATGATACTGATGGGATATCTCTTTCCAGCAGGCTTCCATGACATCGGCCGTCCTGTGGCCTGGCAGTAATGAATCATCTGTCTTGAAGGTAATCTAGCTGAGACGGCCATGTTTGTTCTCCTCTCCTCAGAACATATTAGATTTCATTCTTTGGGTGTTTAGAGCATATAGGGTGGAACACAAGCATGCTGCTCAGCTGCTTTCTTGGTAGAGAAAGGGAACACCCATATGCTGTGTGTAAGTAAATATTCCAAAAGTGGAAGGCTGAAGTTAYGTAAGATCGTCATTGCTGAAGTTACGTAAGATCGTCATTGGTTTTAGTCCTTCTCACAAAAATACTGTTTTAAATTCCTTACATGCTTGTTGTCCTTTTTGTTTAGTATGTGCTGACTTCATTCTCACTGTCTTTGTAGCCCTATAGTTCCTCTACGATATCATTGAAACAGCTTTGTACAGAGGTACTGGTGAGGCCGTTCCCCCTATACACCCTAGGCTTACCAGGTCTAATCCTGCTGGAGTCTTGTATGGAATGCCATTAATCTTCCTCTCTGCCAGCTACAGCTGAGAACAATAACTACACTGACTGATAAAGAGCAAATCACACGCTTGCTATTGACTCACTGCATTAACACACAGGCACACTGGCTCAACCATACAACGAACATGAATTTTGCACCGAAAACCTGACAACTGGATAAAAAACTGATTTTCAAAATAGAATCATACATTTAAATGGAGATATCCACTGAGTGGACAAAATATTAGGAACATCGTCCTAATATTTAGTTGCACCCCCTTTTCCCTCAGAACAGCCTCAATTTGTCTGGGCATGGACAACAAGGTGTTGAAAGTATTCCACAGGGATGGGCCATGTTGACTCCAATGCTTCCAAGTTGGCTGGATGTCCTTTGGGTGGTGGACCATTCTTGATACACCCAGGAAATTGTTGAACGTGAAAAACCTAGCAGCGTTGAAGTTCTTGACACACTCAAACCGGTGCGCCTGGCACCTACTATCATACCCCGTTCAAAGGCACTAAATATTTTGTCTTGCCCGTTCACCTTCTGAATGGCACACATACACAATCCATTTCTCAATTGTCTCAAGGCTTAAAAATCCTTCTTTAACCTGACTTCATCTGCACTGATTGAAGTGGATTTAACAGGTGACATCAATAAAGGATCATAGCTTTCACCTGGATTCACCTGGTCAGAGAGTAGGCCACTGTATGATTTCTCAGCACTTCAGCACAGTTTTTGTTGTTGTTAAATGGCGGCTTGTCCTGATCTATCCATGACCAAGGTGGGCAGCGGGGGTGCTGCCATGGTGATAGGGATTTGTTTATCTCAGATGAATCAGCATGATATGACATGTACGGCTGACCTACTTACCAAGATGACAACCATACTCACTACGGAACATACGCAGACCAACACATATTCTCATTAACATACTGACACACCTTCGCTGAGACACTAAAAACAATAGCACTCTCTCAGTAGTCAATGTTAGTCAGCCTAGTGGCTTACTGTTACATGCTCGTATATACAAATGTACACACGCTCACACACTCTCACAGAAACACACACACATAGACATGGATAAAAAACTGATCTAGGGATGGAAATGAGAGATAGGCATACATAGATGCAGAGATTAAAAGGGAAACTGAGGAGAGCCAATGGGCAAAGCAGTTTAAGAGAAAGAAAAAATAGATGGGGTTTTTCACTTTCATATCACAAGGAGCTTCTCTGCCCCCTCCTCAGTTCCTCTCCTTTCGTCCCTACATTTTGCTATCCCTCGCCTTCTCTGGCCTGGTAGCCTAGTTCTTCTATCCCTCGCCTTCTCTGGCCTGGTGGCCTAGTTCTTCTATCCCTCGCCTTCTCTGGCCTGGTAGCCTAGTTTCTTCTATCCCTCGCCTTCTCTGGCCTGGTGGCCTAGTTCTTCTATCCCTCGCCTTCTCTGGCCTGGTGGCCTAGTTCTTCTATCCCTCGCCTTCTCTGGCCTGGTGGGCTAGTCCTTCTATCCCTCCGACCCGCTCCTCCCTCCTCTCCTGATGCCTCCAGGCACCATGGGGTGAAACAAACTCTTTCCATCTATTGATCTGGTCTCGTTTTCCCTCTACCTCTCTTTTCATCCCTTATCATTCTCAATAATTGGCCTTCCATTTTGTTCAGCTGCCTGCACTCTCCCTCTCCCTCTCTCCCCATAAAGCAGCCATATGCTCTCCACTTACTACTTTATCTGTTTACTGACCTCCATATCGGCCCTTGGTGACAATTACTGTAGCAATCAAATTACTCTATCAGTTTATGTGTTTACCTGGCTATTCAAATCCCCGTATTACAATGTGGTACCCAAACAACAAAGTTGCCCTGTCAAGTGAGCCAATTTGACTGCAGCAATGTCATATCATTGTAAAATGTCTAGCCTGATTTATAGTTTAGTTTTCTAACTCCATACACACTTCCTATTTTTATTATAATTGTTCTGTTTCTTAGTTGCTATGTCTCCACTTCTATCATACTCTGTGGCTCAAGGATTGTCGTAGACTTCACAGTATTTTCAGTAAGCTGTTTCAACCCTTCTTGCCTCTCTGGCTCATACAAGGTGCTGCATAGCTCTGTTTATGTTCTGGCTTTTTTCTCTAGTTTTATTAGAATCATGTGGTGGTGTTTTGATAACCAATGAAAAATGGGGAAACAAAGACCCCTGGTGGTGAGTCTAGTGATGCACTTTCCGCTAATTAGACATTTAACCAGTTCAGTCCTCCCCAGCCGGCTGTCTGTGCAGACACACTGTGAGACATACAATTAGATCATATGATATGAGACTCATGATTCAAATGAGACCATTAAAGCTATAGAATATTCATAAAATAGTGACTTAATGTACTCTCCTGGCTTGATTTATCTAGTCTCTAGGCATGATAAAAAATGTTATGTAACATACATTCTGTGGGAGCCAGCTGTATAAATTGTGTTTTGGCTTTGATTTTCACTCTTTTTTTTCAAAACAGAAACTCAAGCATCGGTTAGGGGTTTTGGGGGCAAGAGCTCATTTGTTAATGTCAACTCGAATTTTCAAAATAATTTCAGAATCACCAGTCAGCACAATTGTTCAGGCAATAATTACAATGTCATTTCTCTCAATAATGTATACACAGCATGTATGACAGGAGAAAACACAGACTCCCAGTCATTTGAAACAGATTGTAGACTTGAACAAACTTTACCAGGTGGAAATTAATGTACTGTACTGAGAGGTTGATTTAGTGTGTTAACCTTCACTGTTTGCTTCAGTAAATAGGTCTGCATGTTTAAAGTGGGTGTAATGGGGTTTGCTATGAGAGATACAGGAGACAAGTGCTGGTGCACTTCAGGAGACATCATGTTCTGCTTCCCAAACTCAGTGGAAAAGTGTGAAATGGAGTGGAAGTGTGGTCTCACACATCACACAGGGAGGGAGGGGACAGGAAGAGGGAGGGAGAGGGAGCTTTGCTCTGACCTACTTACAACACAATAAGAGGAAACTTACCACACTGCTGCACCATCCCACACACACACGTGCGTGCGCACACACACAGAGCCGTGCAAAGACCTTTCAGGCGGCAGGTGCTCAAAATTAAAAAAGGGATCCGCCTGCTTGATTTTTCTATCTTGAAATTCATAACATACCAAATGCCTCTGTAGTAATTTTTTTGTGTCTATTTATTTCTTCAACAACACACTCATCACCAATTGTAAGCAAGCTAGTTACAGTGCCTCCTAAAGACATGACTGACATGGGGAAAAAAGCGAGGGCTATCAGCTGATCAATGATGTTGATGATTGATGTAAATCTGCTAGCTCGATTTCTTTTACTGAATGTGATTTACCTCTCTATATCTTTATTACGGAAGTACAGAGAGGACATATGAACTTGACAACGACTTGCGGGCAGTGGGTTCCAAAGAACAATGACAAAAACATTTTGTGGAAATTATACCACCACCCAAAAGGGCACTTTGGAGACTGGAAGGGGGATGTGCTCTGCACAGGTTGAGCTTTCTGTGCACGTCCATGCGCACACACACACACACACACACCACACACACACACACACCACCACACACACACCACACAACACACACCACACACACACAACACACACACACACCACACACACCACACACACACACACACACACACACACACACACACACACACACACAACACACACACACACACCACACACACACAATTTCTTACTATCCTTGTGGGGACTAAAATTAATTTCCATAAAAATCCTATTTTCCCTATCCTTTACATTTACATTTAAGGTCATTTAGCAGACGCTCTTATCCAGAGCGACTTACAATTGGTGCATTCACCTTATGACATCCAGTGGAAAGCATTTTTACATAGTGCATCTAAATTTTAAGGGGGGGGGGGGGTGAGAAGGCTTACTTTATCCTATCCTTAGGTTCCTTAAAGAGGTGGGGTTTCAGGTGTCTCCGGAAGGTGGTGTTGACTCCGCTGTCCTGGCGTCGTGAGGGAGTTTGTTCCACCATTGGGGTGCCAGAGTTTTGACTGGGCTGAGCGGGAACTGTACTTCCTCAGAGGTAGGGAGGCGAGCAGGCCAGAGGTGGATGAACGCAGTGCTTGTTTGGGTGTAGGGCCTGATCAGAGCCTGAAGGTACGGAGGTGCCGTTCCCTCACAGCTCCGTAGGCAAGCAATGGTCTTGTAGCGGATGCGAGCTTCAACTGGAAGCCAGTGGAGAGAGCGGAGGAGCGGGGTGACGTGAGAGAACTTGGGAAGGTTGAACACAGACGGGCTGCGGCGTTCTGGATGAGTTGTAGGGGTTTAATGGCACGGGCGGAGCCCAGCAGCAGCGAGTTGCAGTAATCCAGACGGGAGATGACAAGTGCCTGGATTAGGACCTGCGCCGCTTCCTGTGTGAGGCAGGGTCGTACTCTGCGAATGTTGTAGAGCATGAACCTACAGGAACGGGTCACCGCCTTGATGTGAGTTGAGAACGACAGGGTGTTGTCCAGGATCACGCCAAGGTTCTTAGCGTCTGGGAGGAGGACACAATGGAGTTGTCAACCGTGATGGCGAGTCATGGAACGGGCGTCCTTCCCCGGAGGAAGAGCAGCTCCGTCTTGCCGAGGTTCAGCTTGAGGTGGTGATCCGTCATCCACACTGATATGTTTGCCAGACATGCAGAGATGCGATTCGCCACCTGGTTATCAGAGGGGGGAAAGGAGAAGATTAATTGTGTGTCGTCTGCATAGCAATGATAGGAGAGGCCATGTGAGGATATGACAGAGCAAGTGACTTGGTGTATAGCGAGAATAGGAGAGGGCCTAGAACAGAGCCCTGGGGGACACCAGTGGTGAGAGCACGTGGTGCGGAGACAGATTCTCGCCACGCTATCCCTTATCAACCTTAATCCTAAACCCTAACACCTAACTCTAAACCTACCCCTACATTTAAAATAGCTTTTGTCCTTGTGGGGACCTAAACTTAACCCCCCCCCCCCCCCACCCGCCCAAGACCGTGACAGCCAACACACACACAACATAATACTGGTCAATGGATGGACTCAATAGACTTCTGCAAAATACTTTTTTTGTTTTAGGATTTATACTTGTCCAGCTGCTAAAGCAATTCTAGATGTGCTGTTGTGAAATCATCATTATTGGACAACTGGAAAAGCTAGGTTACCCCTTCTTTCCACACCCCATTTATAACGTATTAATACATTTGTTTCTGCATTCAATTGTGGTAATAATGCTATTAATAAAAAGTCCCACCTGAGCTGCTTCTCTTTTTTCTAGATGCTTTTTCTGTCTGTTAAAGAGAACATTTGATACAAAAACAAGTGTGTAGGGTGTGTAATTTCCTGCTCATGAATCCTTTAGTTAACGTCAGAAATGTCCCCAGAGGGATTCATCTAATCCTCAATGGGGAAATGTCATTTAGAACGAGATTAGATCCCCAGTGACACTATGGCCACTTTATTGTCTTTTTCAGTTAGCTAGCTAGCATATTTTAGGAGAGTCCCTAGCAACTGCTTAGCAACTGGTTAACAGCCAACAGGAACCTGTAGACTAGAGGGATCTGGGTATCTCTTATGTACCTTGAACGCAATGCTCCCATTCTGTAATAAGCATACATAATGCTCCCCTTTTTTGTGATACTTTAGACCCTTTATTGTCTTTTTCATTCACTATCTGCAGCTAACAGACACCTTTAGATATACTGTATCTGTGTTTCTGACACAGAAAACCAAGAGATACTTTTATTTACTTCACTGTGTGACACTTATTTTGTATTTTCACTTTTATGTGATCTATCCTTTCCACTTGCCTTTTATCGAGAAACACACACTCTGCTGTGTAGTTTACACTGTTGTGTAGTCAAGGGACATAGGGACATTTTCCAAAGCACTGGTGCGTTGAGCTTCTAGCGGATGTAAGCATTATTTACATTATTAGTGTAAAATTTCCGCTTACGCAACAGCGTCTAAATAAACAATAGATGAATTAGTGTGGCTCGACACACACCTTGCGAAAAGCTCTGAATAATACATTGGTGTGGTCAAAGAATGGCTCGTATAACCAGGATTTCCTTATTTGTCAAGGCCTCTGGATCATCCTGAGGTCCTAAAATAACCCCATGCACTCTCATTCCCTTTTAGTTCCTCTACAATGTATGTCATAAAATAGATCATATCCAAAATGATGTGAAATGTAGCACAGTCCTGACAGGCTGGCACTGAGCAATGAGAATACACAAGACAGCAAAGGCTGCACTGTTGTGTCTGTTATGTTGTGTTTAGAGGAATCTTGTGATCAGACCTTGTGATCAGTTTTACTGTCTGTGACTAAATGCACGCAGCGTTGAGTGTACAAATCACGGCAGACTATGTCATTCATCTTCAGTGAAAGAGGAGAGGGGAGTGGGGGTGTGAAAGGGCAAACCTCAACGGCTTTTTCGGCTCAAAGAGGCGAGAAGGTCATGAACCTACAGTACACACACACACAAACCACAAACACAGGAAACAGAATGTACTCTATGTTCCCATAGAACAGTTTCAGACAAATGAAAAAGGCATCATAGTGAGTTTCTTGATTTACATGAGATTCAACAGAGGACCCCGTCCCAGCCCTACACTCAAACTTCCCGTATTACTACAAGTCATCGTCTCTCAGTATTGTCTTCAGAGCAACAGGGTATCCATTTGCTTTTCTCCCTCTTTGTACCTCTCTCTTTCTCTCACACTCACTCTTCTTTCCGCTCCCTCTCCCATTCTCTCTTTCTCCCTCCCTCCCCCTCTTTCTCTTTCTCCCCTTCTCTCTCTCTCTGACCTCCTCTGCACTGTCTTATACAATACACCTGTTACTAGGTCATTCAGCCTGTGCCTTATGCAGTCAATGGTGGTCCGGGTAATTAGAAGTAACATGAGGATCAATGACACAATACTTCACTAATTGGCCAAGTGCTTCTGGGTAGCTGTGCTTACCAATGAGATAACATAGCCCATCATTAACTGATCCCTGGTGTCTAGTTTGTTCAACAGCTGCTCAAGAAAAAGGGTTTCAACAGAGGGTACAACTGTTACTGGAAATCAAATCAAATTTTATTGGTCACATACACATGGTTAGCAGATGTTATTGCGAGTGTAGCGAAATGCTTGTGCTTCTAGTTCCGACAGTGCAGCAATATCTAACAAGTAATATCTAACAATTCCACAACAAATACCTAATACACACAAATATAAGTAAATTAATGGAATAAGTGATTATATATAAATATAAATATATGGATGAGCAATGTCAGAGCGGCATAGGCTAAGATGCAATAGATAGTAAAGAATACAGTATATACATATGAGATGAATAATGCAAGATATGTAAACATTATTAAAGTGGCATTATTAAAGTGACTAGCGTTCCATTTATTAAAGTGGCCAATGATTTTACGTCTGCATGAAGGCAGCAGCCTCTCTGTGCTAGTGATGGCTATTTAACAGTCTGATGGCCTTGAGATAGAAGCTGTCTCTCGGTCCCAGCTTTGATGTACCTGTACTGCCCTCGCCTTCTGGGTGGTAAACAGGCAGTGGCTTGGGTGGTTATTGTCCTTGATGATCTTTTTGGCCTTGATGTCCTTGATGATCGGGTGCTGTAGGTGTCCTGGAGGGCATGCAGTTTGCCCCTGGTGATGCGTTGTGCAGACCGCACCACCCTCTGGAGAGCCCTGCAGTTGTGGGCGGTGCAGTTGCCGTACCAGGCGGTGATACAGCCCGACAGGATGCTCTCAATTGTGCATCTGTAAAGGTTTGTGAGGGTTTTAGGTGACAAGCCACATTTCTTCAGCCTCCTGAGGTTGAAGAGGCTCTGTTGCGCCTTCTTCACCACACTGTCTGTGTGGGTGGACCATTTCAGTTTGCCAATGATATGTACGCCGAGGAACTTAAAACTTTCCACCTCTCCACTGCTGACCACTCCTTCTCCACTCCTGTCAATGTGGACAGGGGGGTGCTCCTTCTGCTGTTTCCTGAAGTCCACGATCATCTCCTTTGTTGACGTTGAGTGAGAGGTTATTTTCCTGACACCACACTCCAAGAGCCCTCACCTCCTCCCTGTAGGCTGTCTCGTCGTTGTTGGTAATCAAGCCTACTACTGTTGTGTCATCTGCAAACTTGATGATTGAGTTGGAGGAGTGCATGGCCACGCAGTCATGGGTGAACAGGGAGTACAGGAGGGGGCTGAGCACGCACCCTTGTGGGGCCCTAGTGTTGAGGATCAGCGAAGTGGAGATGTTGTTTCCTATCTTCACCACCTGGGGGCAGCCAATCAGGAAGTCCAGGACCCAATTACACAGGGTGGGGTTGAGACCCAGGGCCTCAAGCTTAATGATGAGCTTTGAGGTTACTATGGTGTTAAATGCTGAATTATAGTCAATGAACAGCATTCTTACACAGGTCCAGATGGGACAGAGCAGTGTGCAGTATGATGGCGATTGCATCGTCTGCGGACCGATTGGGGCAGTAAGCAAATTGAAGTGGGTCTAGGGGGACAGGTAAGGTGGAGGTGATATGATCCTTGACTAGTCTCTCAAAGCACTTCATGATGACAGAAGTGAGTGCTACGGGGCGATAGTCATTTAGTTCAGTTACCTTTGCTTTCTTGTGTACAGGAACAATGGTGACCATCTTGAAGCATTTGGGGACAGCAGACTGGGATATGGGAGAGATTGAATATGTCCGTAAACACACCAGCAAAGCAGACTGAGACAGCTTTTACTCTAGGATTTTGTGCTTAGCTCTATTCCGTTTATTTTTATCCCCCAAAAATAGTCCTTGCCAAATGCCACCATACCCATAACATGATGCAGCCACCATCATGATTGAAAATATGAAGTGTGGTACTCAGTGATTTGTTGTGTTGGATTGAGGACTTAAAGTAAAAAAATTTGCCACATCTTTTGCAGTTTTACTTTAGTGCCTTTATTGCAAACAGGATGCATGTTTTGAAATATTTTTATTCTGTACAGGCTTCCTTCTTTTCACTCTGTAATTTAGGTTAGTATTGTGGAGTAACTCCAATGTTGTTGATCCTTCCTCAGTTTTCTCCTATCACAGCTATTAAAAAACTCTGTAACTGTTTTAAAGTCACCATTGGCCTCATGGTGACATCCCTGAGCGGTTTCCTTCCTCTTCGGCAATTGAGTTAGGAAGTTATTTTTACCCATCTACCAATAGGTGCCCTTATTTGCGAGGCATTGGAAAACCTCCCTGGTCTTTGTGTTTGAATCCATGTTTGAAGTTCACTGATCGACTGAGGGACTGTACAGATAATTATACAACGGGTGGGTTAAAACCGCATTCCAGGCGGTGTCTATTCCACAAGTTACCAGCGGCTAAATCTATGAAGTTAAAATGCCTATTTACTCTGTTCCATCTGACTTCGCAATGCACCGTGTCATCAGCCCAGCTAAGCAATTTATAAACTTGATCTCCACTATAAAAAGCATCTAGACATTATCTCACAGTCTTTAAGACTAACATTTCGTTTTCAACAGCAGAGATTTGTACAAACCTTGCTGTCTGTCTCTCTGACATTTGAAACATTGTTTGAATATTCAAATTATATTTCCAGCTGTCCCATAGTAATGAACGTGTCGGGAGTCGGGATGAGACAGACAGGCAGGTAGCGTTTCTCAACCAGTTAAAATCATGAATCAGCATAATTTTTATACAAAGAAATGTCAATTGATAAAAGGTCAAACGAAACGAAGTGCAGCTAGTTTGCAGTCTTTCCAGCTTCCATTTTACGTGATTGTGTTAGCTGTGTTTTTGGCTAGCTCGTCTGAACAACAGTTTCCTGACATTTTCTATGCCAGGCAAAATCGCGCCTCATTAGCTCATTGTTATGGATGTGTCCAAATAAACAAATGCAAATGCGGCTATTTTGATGTTATTCGGGCTGCACTTTTTGACGTGACTGTACGTTAGCCGTCGTTGGCTAGCTAGCAAACAAGGGATAAGAACGTTGCCAGCCAGTATGGCAATAGAACATTTAGAACAAACGACTGGGTCACGTCCATAGATACAGAACAAAAAGACTGGGTCGCATCTCTAGAAACCGAACCAATAGAACGAACAACCAGCCGGCTTGGGAAGCAACCTTAGATTTGTGTCAGGACTATATCTTGTGGAAGTATGAAATAGTATGATTAAATTCATCAAAATAACGTTTTTTAATGAAAATATGTCAGTAGTTATTTGAATATGTTGGTAACCCGTTTTATAAAAGTGATAACGCCCTCAAAGCCGGTGTTTGGTAGATATATTGGCACAGTTTGCTAACACTGGCTTCGAGGGCATTATCACTTAATTGTATGTGTGGGGTACAGAGATGAGGTAGTCATTAAAAATCATGTTTTTTACTCCTGAACTTATTTAGGCTTGCCATACAAAGGGGTTGAATACTTATTGACTCAATACATTTCAGCTTTACATTTTTAATCAATTTGTTTAAAAAAATATTAAAAACATAATTGGAGCCAAGTGGGAGTGGAGTTACTGTGCGGGAGATAGAATGATGGTCAAAGATAAAAGTCAAAAATAAAACATAATAAAAAGTATGTTTGAATGACACTGAGGGGCAGTGTTTTTACARCTAATGCCRGTTTGCCTGAGGCTGATGCCRTGCAGGTGTTTGTACRCAYGCATATACACACACTCTCATTCAAATAAACRCATACAASAACASACACATACATGTAATAGTGCCAGAATGCACACAAACATATACAGTTGGCATTGCTGTTATGATTTTAGTTGTCCTTGATGTCCTTTGTTTTTTATTATTTTTTATTGTATTTTTTTGTTGTATTTTTTTGCATTGTTGTTTGTCTTTTTCTTTTTTCTCTTTAGTTTATTCTCTTGGTTGTTGGTGCATTGGGGGGTTCTTGGGGGTGGGGAATGGAATTAATTGTATTTTTTATTTACATTTTTCTTCTTAGGGTGGGGGGGAATGTGGGAGGGGTCTTGAATGGTTGAGGGACAGCTATTGGGTAACTGTGGCTGGGATCTTGGAGGGTACGGGTTCACGTTTTTTGGCCTGGTGGGAGATCTGTCAACGTGCCCTTGAGCAGGGCATTGACCCTGGATGCTTCTGTGTGTCGCTCTGAATGGGAGTCTGTTGGATGACTGGTATGGTGTAGTTGTTGAGCGGCTTCACTGCAAGTATATTGTTTGTTTCGGATAATAAAAAATAAAAATAAAAATAATTAAAAAAAACCATAATTCCACTTTGAAATAGATTATAATTGATTTACCATAGCTAGGTCTAAAAGAGCCATGTTATTTCATGTAGGCTACAAACACATAGGCCTACCTGCTCTGGGAGCGACACTGCTTGAACCAGGCAGCAGTGGTCAGACTCAGAACATCCTAACCGCCACTATAAAGGGATTTAAATCTTCAGTAAGCCTAGGGTCTATAAATAATTGGTATAACATCGCTGTATAACATCGCCTGTCCACATCGGCTGTGGGCAGGCGCCCCAAACAAATAGCCTATTGCGTGCCCTAAAGGGGCAGGTGCTTTTCTGATCTTGCTACAGATGGCCCACTCTATGATATTTACAGCCATTTCTATCATTTACATTCCATGCTAAATTCCATGCTACATTTGCTACATTTCTCCAGCTCCACCCCACAGCTTTAGGCCTATAGTAGGCTAAACCAAGTGGAGGGCTGCCCTTTAGGTGTCTTTTGAATTAAGGAGTCAGCCTTTAAAACGTGATAAACTAGGTAGGCCAGTGATTAGATCGGTGATTTTGTAGGGAGCCAGCCATGCAGAGTTGTGCTTGTCACTTTTTTGTGTGAGAAGATGACGAGCGTCAGGGAGCATGATGCTGCTGATAATGATAATGATGATACATACGTAAGAGACAATTTATGCTTGATCCGAATATGTGGTCGGAGGCGCCATATGGATGGATGGTGTGACTCAATTGCACGCAGAGGCCAAATTGAGCTCTGTACCACATCGCAGTGCGCCTCTCACATTTTGTAACAATGCGGAGGGCTCTGTATAGCTCCGCATTGACATTATTGGTTGACGGTAGGTGAGGGCGGGAGGTCCTGTATAAACACAAATTCACTCCCTTGACAACTTCCTTCACAACAGCTCTGTGATGCTTCGAGAAGCTCCAGAAGTATGAATGCCCTGACTTCTGCAGAGGTCATAAATGCTGCACGGCCAATGCAGACACAGATTGACCAAGTAGCAACGTTAAAGAGGAGGAGAACAGTGCCTGATAACCATAGCCTAAACAAGTGCAAAAACAGTACACTTTAGAATCAGGCTCTCAAAATCAAATACTTTTTTTCTGATGATGTTGACAATGAATCTAGACATATTTTAATTGTGACATCATGTCATGTGTAAAATGTTGTTATGTCTTAGTTTAGTTTATTGAGCCTAGGGACAGTTCGCAGATGTGTTTTGAACGGAGCTATTTGTAATACCATAATTAATAGGAGTCTAAATAACCTACAGTAGGCGACACATAATGTCTGAGGACATCATGGTAGGGTTCGTTTTTTTAAGCCTATTTTGAGTTACACCATGCCCAAACCGGAAGTGCGCGTGCACCATTGTGAGCCATCGTGCGCAAATTGATTTTGTCCCCCCACACCAAACATGATCACGACATGCAGGTTGAAATATCAAAACAAACTCTGAACCAATTCTATTAATTTGGGGACAGGTTGAAAAGCATTAAACATTTATGGCAATTTAGCTAGCTAGCTTGCAGTTGCTAGCATATTTGTCCTATTTAGCTAGCTTGCTGTTGCTAGCTAATTTGTCCTGGGATATAAACGTTGAGTTATTATTTTACCTGAAATGCACAAGGTCCTCTACTCCGACAATTAATCCACACATAAAACAGTCAACAGAATCGTTTCTAGTCATATCTCCTCCTTCCAGGCTTTTTCTTCTTTGGACTTTATATGGCGATTGGCCTCTACTTTCATAATAAGGTGTATTACCACGACCGACCGACCTCAGTTCATCTTTCAATCACCCACGTGGGTATAACCAATGAGGAGATGGCACGTGGGTATCTGCTTCTATAAACCAATGAGGAGATGGGAGAGGCAGGACTTGCACCGCGTTCAGCGTCACAATTAGAACTAACTTATATTTTAGCGCTTGGTAACGCAGACGCTCGTTGGCGCGCGCAATGATTGAATAACATGTATCTGTAAATTAATTGTGCGCGAGCAGTGTGGTCAGCATGTTGCTGCAATAATATTTTAGGCCTGCAGTCCTAGGGCCTAGGCTACTGCAATTATTGTTCTGACTGGTATAGGCTAACCAATGGACTGGATGCTGACTGCTGTTACCTTTTGGTGTAAATGAGATATTATACATTTTATTGTTTAATAGTCACAAACTAAGCCCTATCATTTGTCCACCAGAGCTTGAGAGGGGAGGATCCTCCTTATTGTCAAACGAACCCGATGGAGGATATGATGATTAAGGATGAGACAGAGACAAAGAATGAGGCCAAGAAAACCAAGAAGGTAAGATAGCGAAAGGATCCAGAAAGCTATGTATACTGTTACAACCTGGCTCAAGATTGTAACAAACAATGGGAAACCACACACTGAGTAACATAATAACAAAATGTATTTATTCCATAAATAAAGTAAACACGTAACAATAATCAGATGAGGCATGAAGGTCAGTAAATTAGGTATCAACTGCCAAAGCCACAACAAAAACAAAGGTATGCATGGAGAGCGGAATCGCTTGCTGAATGGGGAAACAGTGGCTTTATGCCACAGCTGAGCTTTCACAGGTGTGTCCCATCAGCACTGATGACCCTCCCAGCTCCGCCCACCTCTCCTACTTCGCCCACAAATCTCCTGCAGGAAGTAAGCACAGCAAAACCCAGTAAACAGAGCAGGGAGGGGCTGTCACAATACATTTTCTGACATTTTTGTAAATTAGCTTTTATTGTTTATCTAATCATGACATCGGGACATGTATTTGTTAGACATCTATCACTTGATGGTTTCATTTCAGAGAGTCAACTAATAATGTTTGGTTGCAAAGTATGCTTTAATTCTCTCTCCCTCTCTCCCTCTTGGGATTGGGAGTGTTTCAACAGTTTTTCTCACTTACTCTCATACACACTCGCTAGTGAGGGAAAATGGCACCAGTTCCCTCCCAGACTGACAGGTAAGGCGGATAAATTACATAAAGAATGATAGTAAAAAGCTTTGGAGCAATTAAAATACATTTGGGGAAAAAAGGAAAACTCAGCTCCATCATTCATTGAATCAGATGGCTCATTCATCACAAAACCAACTGATATTGCTCACTACTTTAATGATTTTTTAATTGGCAAGATTATCAAATTTAAGCATGACATGCCAGCAACAACCACTGACACTACACATCCAAATATATCTGACCAAATTATGAAAGACAAGCATTGTGGAAGAGATTAAAAAAAAGATTGTCAGCTAACAACAATGACAAGCCACCGAGGTCTGACAACTTGGATGGAAAATTACTGCGGACAATAACAGACGATATTGTCACTCTTATTTGCCATATTTTCAATTTAAACCTTCTAGAAAGTGTGTTCCCCCAGGCTTGGAGGGAAGCAAAAGTCATTCCGCTACCTAAGAATAGTAAAGTCCCCTTTACTGGCTCAAATAACCGACCAATCAGGCTGTTACCAACCCTTTGTAAACTTTTGGAAAAAATTATGTTTGACCAGATACAATGCTATTTTACAGTAAACAGTTAACAAGTTTGACAACAAACTTTCAGCATGCATTTAGGGAAGGACATTCAACAAGCACAGCACTTACACAAATGACTGATGATTATCTGAGAGACATTTATGATAAGATTGTGAGGGCTGTTTTGTTAGGCTTCAGTGCGGCGTTTGACATTATCGATCACAGTTTGTTGCTGGAAAAACTTATGTGTTATGGCTTTAAACCCCCTGCTATATTGTGGATAAAGAGTTACCTGTCTAACAGAACAGTGAGGGTGTTCTTTAATGGAAGCCTCTCCAACATAATCTAGGTAGAATTAGGAATTCCCCAGGGCAGCTGTCTATGCCCATTACTTTTTTCAATCTTTACTAACGAAATTGCTCTTGCTTTGACTAAAGCCAGTGGCATGACTCACCACTATACATGTCAGCTACTACAGCGACTGAAATTACTGCAACACTTAACAAAGAGTTGCAGTTAGTTTCAGAGTGGGTGGCAAGGAATAAATTAGTCCTAAATATTTGTAAAACTAAAAACATTGTATTTGGGACAAATCATTCACTAAACCCTAAACTTCAACTAAATCTTGTGATAAATAATGTGGAAATGTAGCAAGTTGAGGTGACTAAACTGCTTGGAGTAACCCTGTCATGGTCAAAACATATTGATACAACAGTAAATAAAATGGGGAGAAGTATGTCCATAACAATGCGCTGCTCTACCTTCTTAACATACATTTAAAGATAAACTTCTCCTTAATGCAACCGCTGTGTCAGATATCAAAAAGGCTTTACGGCGAAAGCACACGACGCGATTATGTTGGGTCTGCGCCTAGCCACAAAACCATACAGCCATTTTCCAGCCAAGGAGAGGGCTCACAAAAGTCAGAAATAGCATTAAAATTAATCACTTACCTTTGATGATCTTCATCTGGTGGCACTCCCAGATCTCCATGTTAGATAATAAATGTTTGTTTTGTTCGATAATGTCCCTCTTTATGTCCAAAAACCTCTGTTTTGTTGGTGCGTTTAGTTCAGAAATCTAAAGGCACAATGTGCGCTCTCAACATCAAGACGAAATGTCAAAAAAGTACAATAAAACTTAGTAGAAACATGTCAAACGATGTTTAAAATCAATAGATATCGTCAACTGGGTCCTAATTCTTTGTATAGTGGATAGGCTTTCAATGGAAAAACAGCCTTTCAAAATAATAGTACTTCCTGGTTGGATTTTCTTCAGGTTTACACCTGCCATATCAGTTCTGTTATACTCACAGACATTATTTTTTAACAGTTTTGGAAACTTTAGAGTGTTTTCTATCGAAATCTACTAATTATATGCATATCCTAGCGTCTGGGCCTAAGTAGCAGGCAGTTTAATTTGGGCACACTTTTCATCCAAAATTCCGAATGCTGCCCCCTACCCTAGTGAAGTTTTAACAGCACTATCAACAAGGCAGGTCCTACAGGCCTTAGTTTTGTCGCACCTGGACTACTGTTCAGTCGTGTGGTCAGGTGCCACAAAAAGAGAATTAGGAAAATTAAAATTGGCTCAGAACAGGGCAGCACGGCTGGCCCTTGGATGTACACAGAAAGCGAATATTTAAAATATACATGTCAATCTCTCCTAGCTCAAAGTGGAGGTGAGATTGACTTCATCACTGCTTGTATTTATGAACTACTGGCGCACAGCTCGGACACCCATGCACACCCCACAAGACATTCCACAAGAGGTCTCTTCACAGTCCCCAAGTCCAGAACAGACAATGGGAGGCGCACAGTACTAAATAGAGCCATGACTACATGGAACTCTATTCCACATCAAGTAACTGATGCAAGCAGTAAAATTAGATTTAAAAAACAGATACAAATATACCTTATGGAACAGCGGGGACTGTGAAGCAACAGAAACATAGGCACAGACACATGCATACACACACATGAAAACATACACACTATACACACACGTACACATGGATTTTGTACTGTAGATATGTAGTAGTGGTGGAGTAGGGGCCTGAGGGCACACAGTTGGTTGTGAAATCTGTTTATGTATTATAATATTTTTAAAATTGTATAAACTACCTTAATTTTGCTGGACCCTAGGAAGAGTATCTGCTGCCTTATCAACAGCTAATGGGGATCCATAATAAAAACAAATATAAATTGAATGGTTGCTGGTTCGAATACCTGAACTGACAAGGTTAAACATCTGTTGATGTGCCCTTGAGCAAGGCACTTAACCCTAATTTGCTTCAGGGGTGCTGTACTACTATGAATGACCCTATAGAACCACACATTTCACTGCACCTATCTGGTGTATGTGAAAATAAAACATATTTTCTTTATCTTCGAGGTGTGTATCAATAGAAGCTGCTTTAAAGGGATACTTCAGGATTTTGGTAATGATGCCCTTTATCTACTTCCCCAGAGTCAGATGAACTCGTGGATACCATTTTTATTTTGCCTGTGTCCTGTATGAAGGAAGTTAAGCCCTGTTCACATTGACAGCTTGAACTGACTCAAATCCTATTTATTTGCATATCTGATTCGAATCTGTTCTTTTTCCTGCAGTCTGAACATTCAAAAAGCACATGGAATCAGATATTTCAAGTCACATTTCAAACCACCTTTGTAGGAGGTTTGCACTCAAGTGTTTTTTAGACTGTTATTCAGCATATCTTGTTGCTCGCTAGGTACTCTGTTGACAGTTTGACAAGAACATGTGGAAGCGAACTTGCTTGTTAAATGTTTACAAACAAATTAGTGAATGTGCTTGAAAGCTAAGCAGCTACCTAGCTAGCTAGTTGACTGCTATAGCTAAAAAATAACTTGTTTTAAAAGTTGGATCATGTTATCTTTTGAGGCTTTAAAAGTGTTCTTACTCTATGATTTTGAACACTCAAAGCAACTGGGAAATGCCCATGTCAGGCATTGTTGTCACCTTAGCTTGCTACATAACTTCTGAGGAAGCACAAGCACCACCACCAATCAGCCCACACCACTGCACACACCCGCTGTTATTATGACAACTAGCGTAGCCTTGTCAGCAAATGGCTGCTGTCTGAACACACACAAATCTGAGTTGGTCACTTGTAACATGTTTAGACAATCAGTAATCGAAAACGGATTTGAAAAACAAAACTAATTTGAGCATTAAGGCCTGCGGTGTGAACAAGGCTTTAGAGGTAGTTTAGCGAGCCAATGCTGACTAGCGTTAGTGCAATAACTGGAAGTCTATGGGTATCTGCTAGCATGCTGGTGGGAGGAGCTATATGAGGATGGGCTTAATTTAATGGTTGGAATGCAATAAATAGAAGGGTATCAAACACATCAAACATATGGAAATCACCTATTTGACTCTGTTCCATTAATTCCTTTCCAGCCATTACAATGAGTCTGTCCTCCTATAGCTCCTCCCACCAGCGTCCTCTGCACTCTACTGTATGTAATGTTATGTTATAGTGACAAAAAACTTGAGTCATGTTCATTTGTAATTTCCCAGAAATGGGGCCAGGCTAGCATTATCATTCAGACTTCTGGTGACTGCCTTCAATGAACACAGTGGATCATGAGCAGGCATTCCCACCCCTGTGGTAACCTGACACTGAGAGTAGCTTTTAATGAAATTACCGCTAACACTGAACAGTGCTACAGGCCAGCTCATAAAACGACCTTGGAGGAGAGCCAAGGCTCCCTCACACGGTCTTCAGGAGCATGCGGGTAGAATGACCCCGATTCACACCTCAACAAGATGGGACTATGAACCTGCTGGCTGGCTGCAGTCCTGTTCTGCTGACTCTCCACTGGGGTTCTTCAATCATTGATGATGTGTCAATCCACAGCCCAGACTAAATGCATGGTATTTAGAGTACACGTGGTTTTTGAATGACAGCCAAATATTTGAAGACCCATTATAAAGATTTGCTTAATAGTTAATTGAAAACATTATCATTGAATTCAATAAAAACATTTTGATGACCTTGTGAATTGTGACTGAACTACATGACCTAAGTAAGACCTTTGATTCCAACATCTATCAATTTTCTGTGAGTGTGAATCCCCCTGTCAGCAGCAACTAACTTTGACTTTTGGTTCAACTTCTAGCAGTTGTCTTAGAGAGTGGCTCATCTGTTCAACAGTACATGGACGACAGATTATTTCACTTATAATTCACAGCTTGGAAAATCACAGAAAATTATGTCATGGCTTTAGAAGCTTCTGATAGGCTAATTGACATCATTTGAGTCAATTGGAGGTGTACCTGTGATGTATTTCAAGGCCTACCTTCAAACTCAGTGCCTCTTTGCTTGACATCATGGGGAAATCAAAAGAAATCAGCCGAGACCTCAGCAAAAAAATTGTAGACCTCCACAAGTCTGGTTCATCCTTGGGAGCAATTTCCAAACGCCTAAAGGTACCACGTTCATCTGTACAAACAATAGTATGCAAGTATAAACACCATGGGACCACGCAGCCATCATACCGCTCCGGAAGGAGACGCGTTCTGTCTCCTAGAGATGAACGTACTTTGGTGCGAAAAGGGCAAATCAATCACAGAACAACAGCAAAGGACCTTGTGAAGATGCTGGAGGAAACACAGTAAAACGAGTCCTATATCGACATAACCTGAAAGCCGCTCAGCAAGGAAGAAGCCACTGCTCCAAAACCGGCATAAAAAAGCCAGACTCCGGTTTGCAACTGCACATGGGGACAAAGATCGTACTTTTTGTAGAAATGTCCTCTGGTCTGATGAAACAAAAATACAACTGTTTGGCCATAATCACCATCATTATGTTTGGAGGATAAAGGGGGAGGCTTGCAAGCCGAAGAACACCATCCCAACTGTGAAGCATGGGGGTGGCAGCATCATGTTGTGGGGGTGCTTTGCTGCAGGAGGGACTGGTGCATTTCACAAAATAGATGGCATCATGAGGGAAGAAAATTATGTGGATATATTGAAGCAACATCTCAAGACATCAGTCAGGAAGTTCAAGCTTGGTCGCAAATGGGTCTTCCAAATGAACAATGACCCCAAGCATATTTCCAAAGTTGGCTAAATGGCTTAAGGACAACAAAGTCAAGGTGTTGGAGTGGCCATCACAAAGCCCTGACCTCAATCCCATAGAAAATCTGTGGGCAGAACTGAAAAAGTGTGTGCCAGCAAGGAGGCCTACAAACCTGACTCAGTTACGCCAGCTTTGTCAGGAGGAATGGGCCAAAATTCACCCAACTTATTGTGGGAAGCTTGTGGAAGGCTACCCGAAATGTTTGACCCAAGTTAAACAATTTAAAGGCAATGCTACCAAATATTGAGTGTATGTAACATTCTGACCCACTGGGAATGTGATGAAAGAAATAAAAGCTGAAAGAAATCATTCTCTCTACTATTATTCTGACATTTCACATTCTTAAAATAAAGTGGTGATCCTAACTGGCCTAAGACAGGGAATTTTTACTTGGATTAAATGTCAGGAATTGTGAAAACTGAGTTTAAATGTATTTGGCTAAGGTGTATGTATACTTCCGACTTCAACTGTACGACATCTCTTTCCATGAAATATACTGTATGTTTGCATTTTCTAACATTTTCTAGTTTTCATGGGTTGGCAGACAAAGCTTTTTCATCAAAAGCAATCACTTTTGCATGTAAAAACACAGAAGCATACTCATTAGGCCTACTCCACTTGTTTAATGACATCACTTGGCTCACTCCTAGGAGGCAGCCCGGTTCCAAAACAAATGCAATGAACTTTCACACGGCGCAAAACAAGCCAACCCGGGCACCCCAGATTAATCAGATTCCCTCAATGATCACCGTTTTGACGGCTCCAATGCAGTTCCACCTCCGACGCTACCAAAACATCCGCTATGCGGGTGTTTGCTATCGCCGGTTAAAACTTTATCTGAATTAATCTAAATGTCAGAAAGTCTGTATTAAAAAAAAAAATTCAGAGAGGATGCTTTACAACAGCAAACATTCAATCGAATACTGATCAATGGGAGATCGAGTTGTGAGAAAAAAAACTAAGTGTTTCTCACAATAGTTTTTTCCCCTTTAAATGTTCTTTCCTGCATCCTATGTGGAAACCGTGGTGCACCACATCTCATGATCCTGATGAATCGAAGGGATTGCTTTTCAATTACTATAACCCTCATTAGGTTACAACACGACAGCACTCAATGCTATTCACAAGCCTTGACACATACATTTACAGCAGCCTCAACAACACTGCTCTTTAATTAACTCTATTGTGAGTGAGTGAGCCATTATGTGTGTGTGTGTGTCCATGAATATCAATGAGTGTACTGTAGTTGGAATAGAATGAAGACAGCTGTACAGTAAACCAGACTAACCGGGAACAGAAAGGGCAGGGCAGCAGCAGTCTAGAACATCTATTGGAACAAAGAACAACCTGGTCAGAAAAATAGTGTGGTTCTGTGGTCTTTAGATTGATTAGAGGGGCCGTGCATTTGAGTTGGTAGCACAAAATTATAAGAAGAAGCCAGGAAAAATGTCAAACAAAGTGGGCCTCATGAGCATTACGCTTGCGAGGATACTGAATAATCTAACTTTGCTCCAAATCATTTCAGAAACAGAAAATTTTTCTCCCATTTTCTCTCTCCGTGTCACACTTCTGAAATATCCTGACCTTTGAACCCAGTCTCCATGACGATTCTTGGTTTCCACACCAACCTGCTCGGCAAGACAAAGGCAGATGCTGCCAGTAAGCACAGTTTGTCACATAACAGACAATCATATTCTTAGAAAATTGGAAATGGTGAGGGATGAGAGTCTCTGAAAAGAACAAAGATGAAGTCCGTCAAAGCCCCTTTAGGGAGTGTGCTTTCTTCTTCCCCTCGGGGCCCTTTCACCACAAAATGTTTGTCTGTTTGACGCCCATGCTACAAGCATTGTCAGTACAGCATAAGAGGTTGAAGTACAACTCATGTAACAGAGGGACAAAGGGTGTCAAAACAAGACATCAGGACATAACATGTGCGTATACTGTAACTCCAGTAATGATAAGTATTTATGCCCAATGAAAAGATTATGTTTCAAATCAACAGTCTGGTACCTTTCTGTCTGTCCTTTTCTATGAAAGGTATAGTAAGCCTATTTTATTTTAACCTTTATAATAACTAGGCAAGTCCGTTAAGAACAAATTCTTATTTACAGTGACGGCCTAACCAAGGCAAACCCTAACCCGGACGACGCAGGGCCAATTGTGCGCCGAACTATGGGACTCCCAATCACGGCCGGTTGTGATACAGCCTGGAATCAAACCAGGGTCTGTAGTGATGCCTCTAGCACTGAGATGCAGTGCATTAGACCGTTGCGCCGCTCGGGAGCCCTAATCAGTGATTTTCACCAAAATCTCACTATTTCAAATGATCTGGATGATTGAGGGATGAATAGCAGTAAACAATTTGTGTCCGTGCAAGTGAAACTGAAACTTTATCAGCAGCTGTAGACCTACAGTACCTTCAGAAAGTATTCATACCCCTTAACTTTTTCCACATTTTGTTGTGTTACAGTCTGAATTCAAAATGGATTAAATTGCAAATTTATCAAAAATGAAATACAGAAATATCTAATTTACATAAGTATTCACACCCCTGAGTCAATACATGTTACAATCACCTTTGGCAGCGATTACAGCTGTGAGTCTTTTTTGTGTAAGTATCTAAGAGCTTTGCACACCTGGATTGTACAACATTTGCACATTATAATTTTTTTTATTCTTCAAGGTCCATCAAGTTGGTTGTTGATCATCGCTAGATAGCCATTTTCAAGTCTTACCATACATTTTCAAGTCTTACCATACATTTCCAAGTCTTGCCATACTTACCATAAGTCCAAACTGTAACTAGGCCACTTAGGAACATTCAAAGTCATATTGGTAATCAACTCCAGTTTACAGTATATTTTGTGTTTTAGGTTATTGTTCTGCTGAAAGGGGAATTTGGAAAGCAGACAACCAGGTTTTCCTCCAGGATTTTGCCTGTGCTTATCTCTATTTTGTATATATTTATCCTAAAAACCTCCATAGTCCTTGCCGATGAAAGGCATACCCATAACATAAGTGGTACATAGTGATGTGTTGTGTTGGATTTGCCCCAAAGATAAAGCTTTGTATTCAGGACATATAGTATATTTCTTTGCTACATTGTTTTGCAGTTTTACTTTAGTGCCTTACTGCAAACAGGATAGATGTTTAGGAATATTTGTATTCTGTACTGGCTTGCTTCTTTTCACTCTGTCATTTAGGTTAGTATAGTGGCTTAACTACAATGTTGTTGATCCATCCTCAGTTTTCTCCTATCATGGCCATTAAACTCTTAACTGTTTTTAAACTCTGTAACTGGCCTCATGGTAAAATCCCTGAGCAGTTTCCTTCCTCTCCGGCAACTGCGTTAGGAAGGACACCTGTATCATTGTAGTAACTGGGTGTATTGATACATCATCCAAAGTGTAATTAATAACTTCACCATGTTCAAAGGGATATTCAATGTCTGCTTTTTTTTTACCCATCTATCTACCAATAGGTGCCATTCTTTGCGAGGCATTGGAAAACCCTGGTCTTTGTGGTTGAATCTGTGTTTGAAATTCACTGCTCGACTGAGGGACCTTACAAATAATTGTATGTGTAGGGTACAGAGATGAGGTAGTCATTCAAAAATCATGGTAAACGGTATTACTGCACATAGAGTGAGTCCATGCAACTTATGCTACTTGTTAAGCACATTTTTATTCCTGAATTTATTTAAGCTTGCCATAACAAAGGGGTTGAATACTTATTGACTCAAGACATTTCAGCTTTTCATTTTTATTAATTTATAAATGTTTCTAAAAACACAATTCCACTTTGACATTATGGGGTATTGTGTGTAGGCCAGTGACACAAAATCTAAATGTAATCAATTTTAAATTCAGGCTGTAATGCAACAAAATGTGAAAAAAATCAAAAGGGTGTGAATACTTTCTGAAGGCACTGTATGTGGTTTTAGAACGTGCAAATAGACATGTACGTACGTGCATAATGTAGCATATACAAGTGTAGGATCTTAATTTGATCACTTTGTTATTGCAGGAAATGCTCTGTACAGCAGGAAAGGCAAACATGTAATGTATTCAAGGTTTAAAAAGGCTTCTAAAATGTCTGTAATTTCCACTTTAAAACGTCAGACTTGATTTGCCCTTTCTAATGTATCAACCCCTACAAAACCAATACAAAAATATGAATGAATTATTATCCACAAAATAATTTAAATATCCTGTTGCTGCAGGATTATTTTCCTGTTCTCTCTTTATTGTTGAGATGTTTTTACGCTTTAATGTCTTCGTGTCAAACTGTTACTCTCAGTTCTACACTTTGAAATGCAAATAGACCGCAGCCTATCAAAGGCAGATTTATTTTTCTGTTGTCAAGGAGAAATGTCAAGCTTCTCATGCAGCTTCAAGAAGTAGAAAGTAAAAGTGGAGACTTCATTTACAGGTGAAAAACATCTGCAGGCTTGGTGGGTGGCAATCACATTAAAAAGACTGCCTTTGTCAGAGCTCCTCTCAATTTAAGGTAAGAAATGTATAAACTGTCAAAACCAAAAGAAAGAACGATGTGTGTTCAATTGAACTGGGATGTATAGACCAAGTTAAAAGTGTTACAATGATGCTGTACAGTATGTCACTATACAAACTTTAGCCTCTGAGCCCTAAAACAGCAATTGACTAACTGATTGTAACTTTTAGTAGATTCTCTTTTAGTAATACACACTTGAAATAGTAAGACATTACCAACTTCATAAGAATGTAATGTTCCTCATTTTCGTTGTAATCAGTACAAACATCATGATCATGTTCATACTCTCCATCTCAGTGAGAATGATGTCCAACCATTCACACGGACCGCACCTCTGTAACCTCAACATGACGGAGGAGGTAAGGCTGTTCCAGAGGGTTGTGTACAGCCCTGTGTTTGTTCTGGGTCTGGTCCTGAATCTCTCTGCACTGAGGATGTTCTATCGGAAGAGAGCCAGCTGGACAGACACACACGTCTACATGTTCAACCTGGCCGTGGCCGACTGTGTCCTCATCACCTTCTTGCCCTTCAGGATCTACCACACCTTCTTCACCCTGGACCCTCCAGGCCTCTGTGCTGTTCTTGTTCTGATCCACTTCACCAACATGTACGCTAGCATCTTCACTGTTACAGCTGTAAGTGTCCAGAGATTTATTGCCATTCAGTTTCCCTTCCACTCCAGGAGAATTGGCTCCAAAAAACAAGTGGCTGTTGTAGTGTGTGTGATGATATGGGTGAGTATTGTGTTCCTATGTGTGATATTCAGGGCGCCCAATGGGCCTGAGCACAGACTGGCCTGCTTTGAGAAAGACACCCGTCCGTTTCCACTGGACTTTATTGTGACTCTGGAGATACTGGGATTTGTGGTTCCTCTTCTCACAATGCTGCTTTGTTCATGTCAGATGATCTGCACTCTGCTGGCCTACAAGGACATGCACTCATATAAGCACAACAGGAAAAGTATTAGAATAATATCAGCCAATTTGGTAGTCTTTTTCATCTGTTACACTCCTATCCATATTGCATTTTTCATGAAATTCTATTTTGCTTCCAAAGTCCCTCTTGACTGCCAACAGTATAATTTAATGCGTAACTTCTATCATGTCTCAGAAGGGATTGCCACAACAAGCTGCTGTTTAGATGCTATTGGATATTTCTTCTTAGTGAAGGAGTTCCGCAAGGAACTGATTCCAGGGAGGTTAACGAAAAGAGAGAACCAAGAAGCCTCTTCAGAGAGAACTGCTCTCTAGAACTGTATAGATAGGAATGGAGAGGAATATTCAGCTACTCTATAGTCTGTTTTCGCCTAGTGAATGCTGTCACTTGAAGTATCATAAAAACATTCTGATGGTTATACCGATATATAAATTATATACATATTTTCCTACTATCTAGCTGTCTGGTGTCGTCTTTTCTAACAACTGAAAGGCAGCATAAAATGTTGAAAACTGTGCTTCTTTTCTGGACCTAACTTTTTGGCAAGCTAATGTCTCCCCCATGTGTTCAGGCTGGTCATCACACCCTGCTCGGTTCTTTACGCTAAAATACAGTACATTTCCATTATTTAACCAGGCAAGTCAGTTAAGAACAGCTTCTTATTTACAATGACGGCCTAGGAAGAGTGGGTTAACTGCTTTGTTCAGGGGCAGAACAATAGATTTTTACCTTGGGGATTTGATCTAGCAACCATTTAGTTACTGTCACAACACTCTAACCACTAGGCTACTTGCCACCCATTGTTGGATGATCGATATTGACAATGTTTATATTGAATAATCAATATTGACATTGTTTGTATTGGAAAATTGATATTGAAAAGGCATCTAAAATCAGAATAGAAATGCCCTATTATAGAAATCATATACGGTCAACATTGTAGAGAGTAATGTTATATGGATGGTCTCTGTCCCAGGAGACTACTGTGGTAGTTAAATAGAGACCTGATCAATGTCCATACTGATAGTGATTGTATAATTTTACAGTCCTTTGCGCCCTCTGTGCTTGAGTGTGTGTGATCTGTATGTTTGTGTGCTGCGTAGGCAGCCCCCGTGTCTGTGTTGGTGCCTGAAAGCAAACAGATAGAGCATTAAATAGAATTACCTTCTCCTTCTCTCTCTCCGAGGTGCCTGATGAATATGTCGGCTACAGGGCCCTCAAATTACACTCTGTGTCTTATATTATATTCATGATGTTTACACAATTCAGCCCTGTAATTAATGCCAAAAGACAAGTTGTGGCTGGAATCTGAATACACATAACAAGGCTGTGAGAGTGTGTTAGCCTGCAGTGAGCTTAGATGTAAGTCAACCCGACAGTGTCTGCTGGGCTGGCATTGGTCCAATCCATTCATGAATTAGATTCATCACATGAATGTGCCCCTGGCTCGGCTGATTGATTCTGAAATTTATGAAAACAGGTGACACCAGCAAGGGATGAGGTGGCTGAGTGAGGGAGGGGTGCATGTCTCCAGCACCTCACTGCCAGTTATGAGGAACCATCAAGCACTGACAGGCCTCACAGCCCCTTTACCTGTACAGATGTGTTACTGTCTCATACACTCCCCACAGAGGAGAACGAGGGAGAGAGAGAGAGAGAGAGAGAAGAGAGAGAGAGAAGAGGACGAAGAGCGACAAGAGGAGAGAGAACGAAGAGAGAGAGAGATGAGAAGAGAAGAGACGGGGGGGGGGGAGAGAGGGAGAGAGAGAGAGAGGGGGGGGGAGAGGGCAAGAGAGAAGGACTATTTGAGTTCATTTCTATTATTCATTCTGATGCTTTTGATGGTTAATGCTCACAAAATAGTCAAATGCGGTATTACTCATTATGCAAAGTGGAGGACCCGCTGGACTGCCATGGCAGAGGGAGAGCATGTTTAGAACTTATTTTACGACTGTCCCAGGCTATTGTTGGAGAAACAGCATCTCTGTTGGACAGTGTGTGGTATTTCTAACTACCACCATGGCTAAACAGAAGTGTACTAATGCATTTGACATCCAATTGATAGCAAGTACTAAATGTGTATCTTACAAATAAAGTTGAAGCACAGACTAGTAATTAGTTATATACTGCTATATAAATACTGTCATCCCCTTAGCAGGAGAGAAGAAAAATAATTAACCAAAGCAAAAACTGTCACAGGTAGATATGGTCAATGTCTGAGTGGTTTATTAGAATAAGAAAGTTGACAGAGAGCAAAGTCTCCATGCAGTGACAGGCAGCGCTGAGACAATGTGGAAATGGTGTTCAACTGCTGAAGGGTGTTGTGGTTGTGTGTGTGTGTGTGTCTTGTGCAGTTGCTTGAGGTGCATGCATGTGGTTGTCTGATGGACATTTGCGTACACAAGCACACACCACTCGCATGTACTGTACAAATTCACATGTCTCTACATATGTACACACAGAGGTGTGTCATGCAGCTACTGCACTTAAATACATTTAAGCATTGAGATTATGTACACACAGGGACACGTGGTGTTTTTTAATGACAGTGTCCCTGGTCACAGACAGCCTCTGGTGAGAGCCACAGGACTGTCACAGTAGCAGGAGACCGAGTGGGAAATTTCTCTTTGTGGGAAAGTTCACTTTGTCGTGATCGGCAGTCTGTTGCCAGCTCCTCTCCTCTCCTCCTCTCCTCTCTCCACCTCTCAGACACGACTCAGGCATCAGAGTGGGAGTAAATACTGAGATGCTGTTCACAGTACAGAATCATCATTATCCTCATCCTCTTCATCATGTCAGTCATCTTCCTCCTAATCATCATCTTCTTCAACATCATCATCAAACTCACACACCAGAGCCAAATCAAAATCCAATACACAAAATCCCCAAAAACCCAAACAAATTTACATAGAAAGAAAAAAAAGGAAAAAAAGAAAACATGATAAGAATGATCAGTGAGGACTAAATAGAATGTTCTCTACAACTTTACAAAAATGCAAACGTTTTTGTGCTTATCCTTTGATGTGTTTCGCTGATGAGTAAAATGTCTGCTGCCTGTTTTAATTCCTCAGCAGACTGGGTTACATGTCTCCTTATTTGGTTTGGCTCTTTCTAGGGTGTCCCATCCCGACATGGCAGTTTGTGCCGGGAGCCATTAGCTAATCACTGGGTACCGAGGAAAACGAGCCAACAACAGACAATGGTATGGCCTCAGGCACAACACACAGTCCGATGATATTTATTACACACAGACGGGTCATGTATCGGAGAGGGGGAGGGGGGGCGACACTTGGGAGCTACATATCAAACAGAACCAAACAAAAATCTCCCAGCAGAAAGAAATGGCTGCCAAAGAAAACAATTTACTGCATCAGAGGATTGCTAATGTATGAAAAAACGGTTAAAACATTTCAAATCTGATTTTCAAAGAGCAAAGATTTTGGAGCGCTTCACAGTAAATTACCCAGATTTCTCATTCTGGTGTTGACACATTAAAAACTGCCTCTGTTTGATTGTAGCAGCTAAACAGCAGAGGGACACAGCATGATTATACATCATGTGGTAGAGAAGAAGAGGCTGATTGTGTGTGTGAAACATGTGTGTGTGTATGTTTGTGTCCGTCTGTGTGCAAGCCTGAAGCGTTGTATAAAGGGGAACCCTAGATTCTTTAATATATAGTCATGGGGGACTAAGATAATCATATTATCATGTGGCTCTTCCAAAGAGAACATCTCTGGGTCTGAGCCACAAGTCTGGCCTCCCTCCTCCCTGGCCTGGGGATGACAGCGGATCGTAATTAAATTACATCCTGAATTTGGTTAGGGTGCTGTGTGTATATGTGTGTGTGTGTGTGTGTGCGTGTGCGCGTGCGAGTGTGTGTGTATGCAGGGGTGATTTCTGGGGAGGAGAGTGGGTGCTCGTCTCCCTCTCGATGTGTCTGTAGTAATCTTCTCAGGGGCTCATCACACCATTAGGGGATGGGATGTACTTTGCCTAATCAAGCATGTTTAGTGAAACAGTGTAAGAGAGGGAGCTGGAGCACGGCTGGCTGGGCAGGCAGAGCAGGCCTCAATCACACACTGCACTTAGGGGATGCCACTAGCGGGGTGACAGAGAGGAGAGGGGGCAACAGGGGGTCAAAACTTCGTCAAGGCCCCATATTCTCAACCAACACTCCTCTCAGGGCTACAATGGAGATCGGAGGAGGAGGACTATAGTATGGAATATGTAAAGAATGTCTTCACTGTGCTAATGCTATAACCCCCCCTCTCCCCAGCCCACTACATTACTCATTCATGGCAACACTCATTACTACTGTAATACAAGTACAGAAACAAACACCCACGCACTCAAGCACACACGCACAGACACACACACTCAAACACACACGCACACACTCGTTCAGTTGTTGAGCTGTTTCCCTGAACCCAGCCATGTGTTGGCATTTCTACCCAGCTAGATCATGTGCTTACACTACATTAATCTCGTTTAGTATTCTACCTCAGTGGGTTACCCCTTCACATTAAGACAAACAAACCCACCGCCCAGCCTGGCTCCTCTCCTCAGCCCACCACACAGCTGGCTCTATACAGGCCAGGTTTCCTCGCCATCTGCTCCCCCTGCAGGTCAGCATAACTCGGTATTTAAGCTCTGTACATATCTACATGTGCTGGTGCTGCTGTGTTTCTCTCTGCCAGTCATACAAAGCCCAGCCCCTGCTCCTCCTATGCCCCTCCAGCCTCAGTACATCTCTCTCCTGCTCTACTCCTCTGCTCCTCCCAGCCCACAGACCCACTAATGAAGCCAGTCTATGCGCTCCCATGCATGTTGCCACCCGGCGCCCAGCGCGGGGATCCAGTTAACACTGATTTGTAAATGTTTGGGGATTGATAATGGCTGCCGGGCCAGAGATCTAGTGGGAGACGCTGAAAGGCAGGGATATAGTGATAGCAGTCTGAATGATGCCAGTCTGACAGGCCCAGCCCTATCGACCCATCCGTGGGCCCAACACCCTGCCTGGTCCCAGCCCTATCGACCCATCCGTGGGCCCACCACCCTGCCTGGTCCCAGCCCCAGACCTATCGACCCATCCGTGGGCCCACCACCCTGCCTGGTCCCAGCCCTATCGACCCATCCGTGGGCCCACCACCCTGCCTGGTCTCAGCCCCAGCCCTATCAACCCATCCATGGGCCCACCACCCTGCCTGGTCCCAGCCCTAATTACCCATCCATGGGCCCAACACCCTGCCTGGTCCCAGCCCTATCGACCCATCTGTGGGCCCACCACCCTGCCTGGTCCCAGCCCTAATGACCCATCCATGGGCCCAACACCCTGCCTGGTCCCAGCCCTATCGGCCCATCTGTGGGCCCACCACCCTGCCTGGTCCCAGCCCTATCGGCCCATCTGTGGGCCCACCACCCTGCCTGGTCCCAGCCCTAATGACCCATCCATGGGCCCAACACCCTGCCTGGTCCCAGCCCTATCGGCCCATCCGTGGGCCCACCACCCTGCCTGGTCCCAGCCCCAGTCCCAAACGGTGCCAGTGTCTGTGAGGGGGCCGGAGGGACAGGCAGGGGGGTGCTGCTTTCCTCATTGATATTCCGCTGGGCTAGGAAGCTGGGTTTGTCCTGCCTGCCCTGACTCTTAACCGCTATTTGTTGTAGCCATCTCCTCCTGCTCCAGGGCACAAAGAGACTCAGTGTCAGGGAGAGGAGCCTGAATGGAACTCCCCAGTGGCAGGGTCCAGGACCCGCTATCTCCCACAGCCATGCTCACATTCCCCTACATGGGCTGTGTGTTCTCCTCTCCACCAGGTTGGGCAGCCTAGGCTTCAGGTCAGGTCACACAGACCCAGGGAGAGGGAGACAGAGAAGGAGAGAGGGAGGGGGAGGGAGGGAGTTCTCATACCATTCTCTGCCCTCTTTCCTTGTTCCCGCCACTTTTCCAAGGAAACACATGATTCTTTCTTTATTTTTTTAATCAAATGGGAAGGTACCATCTTCTTATCTCCTCCTGGTTTTTGCCCCCCCCCCATGATTGTTAACACAATGGGAATAATCGTTGACATCATTATCTAGCTTATTCCTATAAGAAGCTCCAGTATGTCGTATGCTCACATTAAGACAGGAAGCCTCTCCTTTAATGTGTGATTCAGTGTTCTCTGGCATTGCTAATACCTACCAAACACAAGCTGACGGATAGAGCTGAGTGATAGAGTTGGCCTGAAAACCAAGGACAAACACATGGTTGTCTCCTGGATACTGGCACAAAAGCAAAGCAGAAATAAAAATGTCACACAACATGAATGACTTGCAGAGCACAAGATAGTAGAAGGAGACCTTTCACAACTGAAGCTGAATGCTAAATTATCAGTGAAGCGGTTGTCTGTTTTTTAAATTCCTTTTTCACAAAATGTTCCTTCCCTTGCACCCATTACTAGTCCTTGAGGTTGTTCTCATTGTGTCCAGCCCCAGCTCCACAGGTTAAACCACTTACGGAGCAGAGGGGTGCACCTCTCAGGGCGAGAGCAGAGCAATAGCCATGAGGAGAATAACCTCCTCTCTTTAACTCTCTCTCTTTCTTTCTCTCTCTAAACTGCTGGATTCTGGTGGCCCAGTCTCTTCAGTCAGTCAGTCAGGCAGGCAGGCTACGCGCCAGGGGATGTCAGAACATTGAATGACAGTGAGAGAGAACAGACAGGGCAGGATTTGGGACGGGAGAGTCTGAGGGGTATTCCAGTTGCTGAGGGGAAATGGGTTTCAGAGAGGGGGGTTCATGGCACTCTTCTTCTCACTGGCCACTATGGGTATGCTCGCCCACACTCTTTCCCATCAGGTGATTGAAGTCGGCCAGGCCGTGGTGGTTGGCCCGGATCAGGCCCGGGCGCTGGGAGTGGTAGGGCACTCCGTTGTTGCTGTTATAGTTGAGCCCCTCATGGGTCCAGCGGGGGGGCTCCCCAAAGTCCATCTGGTTGCTGGGGGCTGAGACCACCCTCCTGCGGTCTGGGGAGTCCTGCGGTGTGGCTGGATAGTTGTACTCGCCTGCAGAGTTCCTCAGGGTGGTCCTGGGTTGTCCTCCGTGGGGCTCCCGGTGGTTGGCCAGGACCAGGTAACGTGTTCGCTCCGTGTTGGGGGGCCCCACGTTCCCTGGGTCTTCGTGCCTGCCCCCTCTCTCCTGCAGGAACTTGGAGCTCAGGTAGATGACTGAGTTGGCTGGGCAGGGCATGCCCACTGAGGTGAGGAAGGTCTGGCTCTGGTCCCAGTCTCCGTCTGGGAGCCTCATGCTGGGTGGAGGCCGTTTCTGCTGCAGGGGGGTCTGTTCTGGAGTAGGTAGGCCTGGGTCTATCTCTCCTTTAGGCCAGCCGTTGGGCGTTACGAACGGGTTGTCTGCCTGGGAATGTGACCGGGTCCTCTCGCTGCCACTGGTACGGGTCACACTCATCACCGAGCCACTCCGCCCCTGACCTAGCATGTTCTGCTCTTTGTCCCCTTTACGGCTCCTATTGTTGGCTCCTGCCCCTCGCGTGCGGTGGCGGTGGCGATGACTCATGATCCAGCAGACAGCCAGGCCAGACAGCACCGCCCCCGTGGTGAAGGCTGAGACTGCAGACACGACCAGCAGGTTGACGGATACCAGACCGTCTGGTTCGTCAATGAAAGACTCCTGAAGAAGACCTACAGACACACAAAGAAAGACAGACAGACAGACAGACAGACAGACAGACAGACAGACAGACAGACAGACAGACAGACAGACAGACAGACAGACAGACAGACAGAAAGACAAACAGACAGACAGACAGACAGACAGACAGACAGACAGACAGACAGACAGACAGACAGACAGACAGCAAAGGATGTCAGTAAGTCAGTGGATACAGTGGATATGTGAGAGTGTTCAGACACTCTTGTAGGACAATGGATGTTGAAAAGAAATATACATTATAAAACAACAATCCATTTCTGTTTTTAGCCTTCATTAGTGTTCTAAAGTCGGTAGACAAAGCATCTCTGCCCTGGCCTTAGTAAACATGTGGGAGTTTACAGCTTGACAAAGTGGCCTATTTATCCGTGACTCAGTGGGTGGGGAGGAATGCTCCCCTGCAAAGGTATGCTATTGGTGTAACGGCTAATTGTGTTCATTACCTAAAGTGGATGGTTATTTTAATGGCTATAATAACTGTCTTCCTGATTGAGAATATCTCCCAACCCCGAAGCGTTGCGGAACATTAATTTTGCAGCGGAAGAATGTCTGTACACTCTGGAATTAATAGTGAATAATTGCTTTAAGTTCCTTACTGTATTTACACATGAACTTCACAAAGTTATTTCTTCTAACGGTATGAGAAATTATTCACAATGTTTACAATCACTGACAGCACATCTGAAAAAAGGCCTAAGACAATATGTTTCTTTTCCCCCAAAGAACACGATAGAAGCTCCTCTGGAGAACGGAATATATGAATTATTAAAGCAGTGAAAAACAGGAGAGCACAAAACTGCTGCCATGGATCAATTAAGAAAATGTCAGGAGAAAACGTGTTCTTTGCAGTGCAAGCACCAGGGACAACACCAATAGAAAACAAAGAGCTTACTCCCAGCCAGAGGAAGAAATGTGGGGGAAAAAGAGAGAGACAGAGAGAGAAGGGAAGGGAAGGGAAGGGAAAGAGGCCTACAGCAGACTACTGAGGCTCCAGACAAACACAGTAAATGTTTCTTAAATTACTCCAACAGCAAAGGGATGGTGATGCGTGTGTCTGAGAGAGGAGAGAGGAACAGATAAATAAAAGCGGGCCCCACAGGAAATAGATAGATGTCATTAATCGATGTTGAGAGCCACTTATTCACCCTGCACAGAAAAGAGAGAAAGAACATTCCAAAATGCAAGGAGCAGCGGTCTGCTTTAAACTAACATAATGTTATCGTCGGACTCATTTATTTTAATGGAGACAAATGGCAAGAATTAGGAGCAGGTAGAAGAAACTAGCTAGTAGTTAATGACTGGGTTTTGGGGCTTGGCGAGACAGAGTATTATTCTCCATGCGTTTACACGAAGCAGGGGAATGGCGACGGCCTATATTAAACACCACAACAATAGAAGCGGCCACTCAACAGGCCACAGTGAAAAGGATTTAGTACTAATCAAGATGCCATCTTGGTCAGTCAATGTCCTTTTCTACTCTAATTAGTGTTTTATCACTTATCCAATAGAGCCTGGAGTTACATGGAGCATGGCTGGGTAGCATAGTTACAGTGAGTGAATTATGTGCTGTGTGTCTCTTGCATCTTCAACTTTGGACATAGATTGGACACCCAGGGGAGCGTGCTTGGGCCTCTGCTGTTCTGTATATAAATGATATGAAAGATGCTGGTTCTTGCCGTCTTTTCATTTATGCAGATGACTATACACTTCTGGTGTCCCACAATAGGAAAACTATGTTGGAGAGCACAGTCCTTACTAACATTAGCAAATGGCTTGGAGATAATAAGCTATCTCTGCACTTCGGTAAAATTGAGGCAATTATTTTGGGGTCCAGTCCTAAAATGTGAAGGTCCTCTGAAATTAAAGTGGAGTTAGGGGGTGAAGTGCTGACTACTAAAACCTCTGTTAGCTACCTGGGATGCATCCTTGATGGAAGTTTGGGAGGTGTGAGCATGGCCAATAAGGTGCTAGGGAAGGTTAATGCCAGGACTACGTTTTTGGCTAGAAAGTCCAAGCTGCTTGATAAGGACTCTATGAGAGTGCTAGTCACTGTCCTCATTCAATGCCATTTTGACTACGCTAGTACTTCCTGGTTTTGGAGCTTATCTAAGCTTATGAAGGGGAAGCTCCAGATAGCCCAGAATAAGCTGATCAGGGTAGTATTGAAGATGAGTCCACATACTCACATGGCTTTTGAGGATAGGGTGTCCCAGATTAGACTGAGTTTGGGTTATAGGAGTTTTTATGGTTCTGCACCCAGATATTTAACTGATTACTTTCCTCATGTTTGGGATGCACACAATCACAGCACCAGATGTTGCTAAGGTGCTTATACAGGTTCAGGAGTAATGCTGGGAAAGGTACCTTTTTGTATACTGGAGCCTCAGAGTGGAATGAGTTGCCTCTGCCCATAAAAACGACGTCCTATCTAGGGAGCTTTAAATATAAAGTAAAAAACAGTTTTATGTCTTCTGTGCCCATATGAATGACCCCTATGATGTAACAGTAATGATGAGATAGATGTTCTTCTTCTTTGTTTGTACGTTTTATTATCTCAATGCCATACTGTGTTCAGCCGTGTTGGATCTTGTCTAGCCATCTTGTTTCAAGAGGACCACAAAGGAAATAAGTCCCAGACTTTATTGTGTGTTATCCTCCATGATTTAACATGTATGACTTTTTCAAGTTTTATGTGTGCTTGTTTTTTTAAATGGTTGAATTAATAAACTAAACAAAAAAACGAAAATCCACAATATAGATAGAATTATTGTAGTATTGTAAATTGTATATTGTACATTTGTAATAATAGAGTAATAATGTAACAATGTGTTGTATTATGTACTGTTTTATTTATGATGTAGGCTATTATTTTGTTGTGATGTAATTGTTTTATTCCTGTTTGGACTCCAGGAAGAGTAGCTGCTGCCTTGGCAACAGCTAACGGGGATCCTAATAAATACTAATTGTATGTTTTTTTGGTTTCATATTAACGTGACTGATTTTCCCTCCTATTTCTTCCCTCTTTCCTTCCCTTTAACTGTCACATAGGGAGCTCATAGTTCTGCTGGCTAAGCACAGTCCCTACCATTGTGTTTGTGTATTCGGCTAAACACCCATATTCTGTGATATTTATATTGAATCTGGCATTTGCTAATTGTCTCTCTCTCTCTCTCTCTCTCTCTCTCTCTCTCTCTCTCTCTCTCTCTCTCTCTCTCGCTCTCGCTCTCGCTCTCTCTCTCTCTCTCCTTAGGCGGAGATAAACACATTGTTGGCATCACCACTTGGCCAGCCTAAACATATCCCTGATTCATGCACTATTTATTTTCCCTTTTCGGGCCAATATTCAACTTGGATTCACTGGCAGTATCTATTACATAACTCTGGAAAGTACTGTGCTCCTCAATGTTCAGTGGCAGCCAGGCAGCAGAGGAGACAGTGGAATAAATGTCATTCTCAGGCTATGGTGCTGCTGCTCTCGTATTATTTACTGAGGCCTCTGGTTTAGGAATAAAACAATAAGGTAATGAATTGGTTCTTGGGTTTGGTAATTCCTAAAAACCACAAGCCTTTATGGCTCTTTAAACAACGTTGAACCATCATTTCATTCACATCTGGAAATGTTTATCAATTTCGGGTTGGAGCGAGCGGTCGCATTCGCGCTTTGGTCCGCAGGTAGTATAACTTTTCATTACATTTCATTACATTTCATTATAGTACAACGGTTTGATTTGTCTAATCTTAGCAATTTCTTCTTAGCTAGCTACATAGCCGTCTTTGTATCAAAGATAGTTGCGTAATTATCGTATTTCGTCGTMCTAACGCAGTCTACACTGCTATCTGCCCAGCAGCTAGCCAGCTAGCAAACGTCCACCGTCTACCGAATAGCAGCACTGTAGCAACTATTACACTCAACTGAACGACTTGATTAG